>NW_027103598.1:0-112015 GCF_902728285.1 Clytia hemisphaerica | reverse complement strand
GGTCATCATCATCCAACAAAGATACGGTCGAATCTGCACGGCAAAATCAGAAACCACGTCGTACCATGTGGTATACATTATTGAATGACTTTTTTGAAAGATTCTACTAAAATCAAAGTTTTCAAAAGCAATTGTATCGAAATGTGAAGAAAGGAACGAAAAAATTAAGTAAAAGAAACTAGCAGGGAAACAGAACTATTCATGTCCTTTGGACCTTATGCTTATATTATTGATCGACTAATTAAATATGCCATCAGCCAAAGGTGGAAAGGACTTTTGAAACTAACAGCATCTTATCCGCCCAAAAAACTCAAAAGTTTTGGCCACCTTGCTGTTGTATATTTAAGTAGCCTCCAATATTAAGAGCATGAGCTTCAAATTGTATGAATATTGCCTGATCCCTGCTAGTGGCTTTGTCTTTTGATGGTACCTCAGTGAGTTTAGAATGTCAAAACAAAGTTTCTTTGTTTGTTTCTTTGCATATTGATACGATTGCTTTATATATTGTATATTATTTTTCTTGTCATATCACTCACTATTATTATTTTCTTTGAATAAATTTATAAAAATCTAAAATCATTCTCAATAAACTTGTTTTTCCAACCTATTTTCGGTTTCTCTTCGTATTTTTAGGGGTAATTAGTCCAGCACCGATCTATTCTATCGTTTTAACGCTTGTTCCTGAAGACCAATGAACAATCTGCTAGCCTGTACTAATCATGTGAGTTCTCGACGACCAACGAAACATGGATCTACTGCTAGCCTGTACCAATTCATATGATGAAGGGGGATTAGGTTCTAGTCAAATAAGTTCAGCTGTGTGAGGCCATTGAATTGACACACACAGATTAGTGATATTTCAACATCATTTGACCATAGATTTATAAAGCCCCAAGGGCTAGATGTCGTGCTTAAGCTCTTCTAAGCAAAAAAGTAAATATCGCAAAAATTATTGCTGCTTTTGTTTTCGAAAACCCACGAAGGTTCTGATTGGTCAAGCGCTGAAATTATATCGTAATGTCACGTGACTTAGGTAGGATTTCCCACCTAATCTCGGCACACTTTTCAGCAAAAGCACGATATCTAGTCCTTTCGGCTTTATAAATCTATGCATTTGATCAGTGATAAATTTGAACCCGATTGCAGTAACCAAAAAAAGTTTTTGACTAAAATTGCCATTGTCTAAAATCCTTTTACACCGACTTTATATACTTTAATCTACCCCTTAAAACGGGCAAAAAGACAAAGCAGAGAAACAATTTTAATCCGTCCGTCATCGTTTTTGATCTAAGAATTTCAAAAAGGAAGAATTAATACAAAACACAGTGAAAAGGTAAACGGAGGTGAAAAGATATAGTACTTACTTTTTGTCAGCCAAAAGAACTGAAAGCACATCTTCCATTTTTGATTCGATCGATCTATGTATGGCCGTTCTACAAAAGATAAGACCGAGTTTATGTATATGTGTTTTTCTGCAACGGACACGGTAAGGTTCTAATTGACTAGATTCTGACCAACTGAGGACGACGGTAAATTAGCACTTTTACCGTTCTCGGTTTTGCGTCTCAGAACTGCAGGTAATTCCAAATCGCTTCAGTTAATCTACCGTCCTCAATTAACTGCAAATACATGAAATCGCTGAGTATAGTATACAAGCGCGGTAGTAAGTTAGTAGTGATTTCACTGGCGATTATGGACATGGATCAAATGTTTTGCAGAGTTGACTGAGAAGGGAAATTTTGACATACAAAGTGAAGTGTTTAGCTTCACTTTACCAATGAAATTTATCCCAGCCTTTGTAAATGAGGCTATTGATAATGAGCTAAATTTCAGATACTTACAGAACGATCAAACCTAGAATTCGTGACTGAAACTCTTACTCTTCCTAAATAAACAACCAAACTTATGACGCAAATACCAGCATGTCCAAAACCACATATTTCACAATTTGTGGCTAAACACCAATCACTCGAAGTCAACACCAAAAGACAAGCTTCGAAAACACATCTCTAAGTGCACGCCAGTTAGAGCATATACGTCAGAACTGAACAAACATCCTAACCTAAAAGCACATGACATTAATAATGAATAACGTCAAATTCTACATCAATCGACAAATTCAGAAGACTTCAATCAACCACGATAAACCATTACATTATTGATAAACTCGGATCCCGACTTACTACAAGGAAGCGTAAGACGTTCCATATAAAAGCTAAGCGCTAGGACAATGGACGTGAATTGTTGAGTCGGTGCAAGAGTAAAGCTTTTAACATTACTGAAGTAGTTGAACTAAAATTTAAAGAAACATTGAACTGTTAATAACTGGGATTTATCAGAATTGATAATAATTAATATTGGACTCTGTACCTTAATTGAAATTAGACAATTCGCAGTGACTCTGGTTTGTTCGTAAGCGACAATTATTATTATCTTGAAAAATATAAAGAATATCTTATGATAACTCACGTGTACTGACTACTATTCTTAGAACCCCAGCTTTCCGAAGTCGCAGATTCAAATCCAGAATCGACGTAATAACACTATTAAGTAAAGCTATTAAAAGACATTTCGCCTAACGCCACAAATTCAAACGCAAAAAAAACTGACCAGTAAATTGTCCTGGGGCGTCATACATATTGCCGAAATAATATTGCTCATTTTGTTGCTTTTTGAAAAAGAGATAAAACAGTTCCAGTGGAGCATGATATAGTTTCTGTTGTAAATAAAAGCACACTTACTTTCCACTGACATCCACGCTGTTGATATTGACACCGTAATCAAGTAACAATCGACAAACGCCAGCCATATCTTCTCTACTGGCTATTTTGCCTGAACCTGCACGCACTGAAATTGGTCTGGGGATAAAATAAAAAAAATCATTAAGATTCATGGTCCATAAGATTACATTATAAGTAGTAAGTCTGCTCCTCTTTCGATAGCTATCTACCCGAAGGTAGGGGAGGGCGCCACTCTTTCTCCCTGGATCTCTCCACTTACCCTTGATCCTTCTCTTAATTACTGAGCATCAAGCAGAGGGGCGTCAAGTACCAATTTGAGAATCTTTGGTATGACCCTGCTGGGGGTTGAACCCACAACCTTGCGAACCGTAGCCGGATGCTCTACCACTGTACTACGGTCGCTTAACACTCCCTTTTAAAACCCTTCTCCTTCCTTCTTTGCTAACATATCCCTTCTTTTAAGGTATGTATTTGTTCTTTCCTAGGCTCTACGCCTCACTTTAGAAAAGGAATAGGTAATACTAATAACCCCTGTCTCAATAAGCCAGTGAAGTCTTAAAATCCACCGGGTGTAAAATTTCCTCAGGTTTGATTTGAGATCTCAAAAAGTGGGTGTACTTATGAAGGACTGATACAGGGGTGTACTAATGAAGAGTGGTGGTTACACAATACAAAAAGCGATCCCTAACTAAGGATAAGCAGGTTGAGTGTATATTAGGTAATAGGTTACCTATCCCAATTTCCCTTTTCTAAGTGGTAATACTAGGTAATACTAATACACCCCTGTCTCAATGAGCCAGTGTATATTAGGTCTTCAATGCTCTCTTCAGTCATCTAATCAAGTAAAAAAATCGAACCGTACTGAAAGGAAGCAGCTAAGTGTAATGTTGTTTCGTTCTTGTCGCTAGTGATTGCCTTCACGTCTGCTCCTTGTTTGATCAAGAAGTTGGCAGCATAGCTATCTCCATCCTCTATCGACCTGTGAAGTTTGAAATAAATAAAATTAGTAAATTTGCTACCGCAGTTTAGGGCGACCCTTTTCTTAAGGCTGTAAATTTTTGGTTTAAACCTTAGCCGACTCATACTGAAGATTGAAAAATACTGTAAAAGATTCTTAATTACATCATCATTATGATCAACTTGGAAGCATTGTTTATTATCTTCATTACGAGGCTTTTTTATGTCCTTAGGGAAATTTGTATGTGATAAAAACGGTATTTTGGAAATAGGAAACTATGATTTATGAAGCTCTATGATTAAGCGTTTTGATATGGATTTATGATAGAAAGAGATTTTTTGAGCCGAAGGCTTTTTCAGTGTCAATTCACTTAAAGTCTGTCTCGAAATAATTTGCAGCTGGAGAAAAAAATGGCTGTAACTTTTGATAGAATTCGAATCAAGTTGCGGTTTTGTGCTCGTTAAAAAGATATTCGTGAGTGGAATATTATCAAGTAAAAAAATCGAGAAAAAAAAGGAAAATGAAAATGAAAAATGAAGAAGAAAAAAATCAACTTCTTGTAGAAATGTGGTATAATTATCATTTTCACAGGAGTGACTCTTCAATCTTAGATCATCATCACTGTGAAAAAAATTTTCAAAAATATTCATTTAATCAAAAGATATCAAACAAAGTTTATTGCTAGTTGATCGACAAAAGGCAGTTTTTGGACCTACCCCGGTGGGGTGAAGGTCCTATAAATTCACCTCTGTCCGTCCGTCCGTTCGTTACCAGCTTTTCTCGAGATTGAATCATAGGAATCATTTGATTTTTGGTACAAAGGTGCAAAACGGTGGTGGCCAAAATGTGACGGAGCCCGATTTTCTAAAAAAAAATTTTTTGGCCGAATTTGGGCCAAAAAACGGCTAAAAAACGGGTTTTTTGGACTTTGTGAAAAATTGGATCATTAAATTTTTTTGATTTTTTGCATGAAAGTAGGGTACCATCATAGGTAAAAGATGGCTAAAGCAGATTTTTGCAAAAAAATTTATTTGGCTTGAAAAACGCATGTTTATCTATAAGAATCACTATTAATAAGCATACATCAATGTTCTTAGTCAAATTACTCAATTTCTTTATGAGATAGATGTTTTTTTGCTCGTGAGGGCTTACATTTGAAGAATATGTGTGTTTAGACATGAAATTTTGGTTGCTTGGCGTGTTTTTATAGAAAAACTGGCCAAGTTCAATATTTTTTTATAAGCACATTATCAATTACTTAGGTATTAGCTTTTCTCGAGATTGGCTCTTTCATTCTTTAAGACTTTTTGCACAAAGATGCATAACTATAAACCCTCGAATGTGACGGAGCCCAATTTTCGAAAAAAAAAATGTTTTAGGGCAAATTTGGGCCAAAAAACGGCTAAAAAGTGGGTTTTTTGGACTTTGTGAAAAATTGGATCATTGATTTTTTCTGATTTTTTGCATGGAAGTGGGGTACCATCATAGGTAAAAGATGGCTCAGGGAGATTTTTGCAAAAAGATTTGTTGGCTCAAAAAACGCATGTTTATCTATAAGAATCACTATTAATAAGCCTACATTAATGTTCTTAGTCAAATTACTCAATTTTTTTATGAGATAGATGTTTTTTTTGCTCACGAGGGCTTACTTTTGAAGCATATGTTTGTTTAGACATGAAATTTTGGTTGCTTGGCGTGTTTTTATAGAAAAACTGGCCAAATTCGATATTTTTTTATAAGCACATTATCAATTACCTAGGTATTAGCTTTTCTCGAGATTGGCTCTTTCATTCTTTATGATTTTTTGCACAAAGATGCATAACTATAAACCCTCGAATGTGACTGAGCCCGATTTTCGAAAAAAAATGTTTATGGGCAAATTTGGGCCAAAAAACGGCTAAAAAAAGGGTTTTTTGGACTTTGTGAAATATTGGATCGTTGTTTTTTTCTGATTTTTTGCATGAAAGTAGGTAAAAGATGGGTCAAGCAGATTTTTGTAAAAAAACTTTTCAGTTCAAAAAACGCATCTTTATCTATAAGAATCACTATTAACAAGCATACATCAATGTTCTTAGCCAAATTACTCAATTTTTTGATGAGATAGATGCTTTTTTATGCTCACGAAGTCTTGACTTGAATATGAAAGAATATTTCAAGAGCATGAAATTTTGGTTTCTAAACGTTTTTTTTATAAGAAACAAACGACTAATTTTAATAAATCGTCACTATTTGTGTTCTGAATGATTGTTTAACGTTCATTCTCACGTAGATATCAATTATATATGTGTTAAATGCATAACCAGGTAGGTCCATAAAAGTATCACTTGTTTTTGTTTTTTTTGTCGTTTTTTACTACTTTATAGAGTCAACCAGCAATAAATTTTGTTTGATATCTTTTGATTGAATGAATATTTTTGAAAAATTTTTTGACAGTGATAATGATCTAAGATTGAAGAGTCACTCCTGTGAAAATGATAATTATACCACATTTCTACAAGAAGTTGATTTTTTTCTTCTTCATTTTTCATTTTCATTTTCCTTTTTTTTCTCAATTTTTTTACTTGATAATATTCCACTCACGAATATCTTTTTAACGAGCACAAAACCGCAACTTGATTCGAATTCTATCAAAAGTTACAGCCATTTTTTTCTCCAGCTGCAAATTATTTCGAGACAGACTTCAAGATCCTTTTACAAATAACTTTTTACCACCTTACCTCTCTGTTCAGCAAACAAAGAGAAGGTATAAGGGAAATAAATAGAGGTGTTCAGCAGTAGCGTGGTGGGTCGAAAAAAAGTCGGGCAAACTGGGGAGGCAATTTCCGAAAGAAAATTTCTTAAGAAAATGGTACAAAAGTATTCATTTTAAAGAAAATTTTAGTCTTAAAACTCAATAAGTAAAGAATAAATTAAACTTCAAATATTTTAGACGTTCTTGTAAAAAAAAAACATAATTACTTTTTGCTTTAGGAATTACTTTATAATAACCACACCCACATCAATGGCACCAAAATTACCAAATTAGGATTCGAATACACAAAACCAGAACTGAAGGTCGACGAACTAAGAGCGGTAAGTTGTAGAGAGTTTTTTCTAAGTTAATCCATTATGGAAGCAAATCTGTGAAGGCGATTCCTTAAGTAGCGAGCACTTCACTAAAAACCGGGATTTTTCATCTCGTTTCTTAGTGAGTTCCACTAGTTTGAATGAAATCAGGTCTAGCATGCCGAACGACTAATTTAGACACAGTATGGAGAATAAGCTAGAATTAACGGAATGGGCAAATCGTAGTCAATACAAACAGAAATTATCCCATAACAACTATCGTATTATCATATCACACCCTATTTTACCTATTTTTACCGGATCTTATGTTGGCCTTTTTAAACTCCGGTTAAGGAGTTTCTTAAAATCAGTGTTTTTCATTTGTAATTGTGCGTAAATCCCATTAATCGCAATAGTCGGGTTCGATTTCCCGATCTTTCCGGTTTGATTTCCCTATCTTTCTGGTTTGATTTCCCGATTTGGTTTACGCTTTTAAATTCTATGTTAGATATATTAAGAAAGGCTGACCACGATAAAGAGGTTAACATAATGGTTCGCTATTCAAAAATGACAATTACCGGAGTTTGCAGCCATCATTACGGCTGTTTTATTTTAATTCAATCAAATCTTGTTTTCTTTCAGGTGGTTGCCGATTATGTCAAGTTAGGTGTCTTCCCAAAAACGTTGATGAGCTGAGGTCCATTCATAATACAGTAATTAGGTGTAATTAATTATGGGTTTCTTTGGTATGATATTCTTGATAATTTTCTATAATATTTTGTTCTGGATTTAACTTATGTATTTTGTGATAGTATATTTTGTACTTCTTGCTTTGTATTTTATAGCCTGGATATCCAAGCTTTAATTTATCTCCCTTATTTTGATGTTTTTCCTTACAGTTTGGTCTACCTACCTAGGTACTTGTAAACCCAGGGTTGGCAAATTTTTAGCTGTGCGCGATAATTGATTTGACAAAGTATCCTTGGCACGTGCTGCCTATTAATATTGGAATGCAAATTGCTTTAGAAAGACCAGGCTGTAAGCCAGAAACATCATAAATAAAAAAGTCTGGACATCCAGGCTATGTTTTTTAATGTCGCGCATTCATACATTTTTTCGTCATATTTTTTGGTAATATTTAGTTCATACTTCTGATAATTGTCTAGGTAAACAAATTGAAATCTATTTTTTGATGATTCTTATTTTTTTGTGTACTGTATGTAAAATGAATTGTCTAATTTTTGGTAAATGAAATATTTTAGAATCGAAATTTACTTTTAGTTTCATTTTTTTCTCAGAAAAAGCCTTATAATTCCGACAAACTTCGATAAATTTAGGACATTTAAAACCCAAATTATTTCCCTGTTGTCAGTTGATATCTTTATTTAAAAAATGCTAAATAGAATAGATATTACCGCCCGATACCGTGAATCATGGAATTGTATGAATCATAGATAACATCATCACGAAAGTGAATTCCGAGAAAAAATACAGGATGAAAATTTTGAGTTTAAAGCCCCATAGGGGGGTAGGGTTGAAACTATTCGATGGAAAATGGAACCAATTATTTCTCATCCAAATTGCGTAACCCAAGTGGTTTTCACACAAACGCCAGAAATCCATCGCCAGATCTCGAAAAATTGATATACTTCGTGCCGTGAAAACAAAGAAAGCGCTAGATTCAATCCGTCATATGCAGGGTAAATTTTAAGGCTTCATTCTATCATGAACATTTGATTTCATCTTGGTTGATGTTGGTTGATTTCTATCTAGCCGTGAAAGAAATTCATACCAGAACGTCAAAATTGCAGCTCGTCCGAAGACAGACGAGATCAAACGCAGAAATGACGTCATCAAAGAAATTGAAGTGGTACGAACTTTTTCTAGCGGCAAAATTCCTCGACGGAACAACCTTCAAACAAAAATACCTGAATTCACATGCTCTGATCCTCATTATGCAGTCCCTGTCCTAACACCAAAAACTGATATCCAACCTTTTGAAGCAGGTCTGGACACTAATGACGAGGGGAAATTAAAAAGCCCGACAAGTGCCGACAGGCGAGAATGAACGCCAGAGATCGGTTGAACATCTAGATGGCTTGCTTAACGAGCTCGATGTAGTTAACAAGAAAACAAAAGAACAAAGAATGAGTGAATATTACAAAAGAGTTTTACAAACACCTGTTGCGAAGGAACAAAAGAACAATAATACGGGTGAAGAAGAAACATCCATAACTGTTGCTATATTCGCTGAGAAAGACGGTAAAATGTATTTTCCACCTGCAAAAGTTGAAAAGGTTGGAAGGATGGACGAGAAATGATTTTCTGGCAATGTTGGTGGAATCAAACAATCTGATTCTCATGGAGAAAGAGAATGCTTACAATAACGGAGATACGAATATCCAACGGTTTGTGTAAACCGCAGGTTACAGGTCACAGGTTACAGGTTACAGGTCAGTGATGACAGGTTGACTCTAATGAATGTCATTGCAGAGGAAAATGTTTGGAAAACACAAAGAGTTATCAAAAACATAATTCTCAAGCAATTTCATCCATATAAAACCATTTCAAACATCAAAATTTAACCATGTGCATTTATCGATCTTTCGCAGTTTGCGCCGTTTATAACGCATACCAGAAAATATTTGAAACCATATTATACGTATAACAGGTATATTACATATTGTAATGTTTGTAATGTTATATGATGGTTACATATAATAAAACACATCGCTCTAAAACTACCTTCTCAGAGAACTCACGAGCTTCTGATTGGTGTAATTTTATATCCAGCCATATTGTTATCATCACATTCGGTATGCTAAATATTTTTGGTATTTTTCTCTTGTAAGTCACGATATTTTTTGATTCTGTCAATATTTTTGTCAAAAATTGTCATTAAGTCATTAAAATAACAATTGAATGATTAATTAGTTTCATCCTTCTAAAACCACTCTCTTAGGGACCTCACAAGCTTCTGATTGGTGCCGTTTTATGACCTTTATATCCATTCACACTATCAACATCACATTCTGTATAATAAATATTTTTCGTGCTTTTGTCTTTGCTAGTTAGGCATCATATTTTATGATTTTGTCATTATTTTTGTAAGTAAGTGTCACTAGTTGTTATTCTATTCAATTGTCATTTTAAAATATCTAAATAACATATATTACTTTTTTGTAATTTAATGCGTTATGTATTGATGTTATGTTATGTATATGTTATGATCTTAATATCTTTTTTCCAGTCTGCACTTTGTTGACCTGTAACCTGTGACCTGTAACCTGCGGTTTACACAAACCGAATATCCAACTAAATTTATCAATCTGGCGAATCAAAAACTTAAGGCTAGATGGAAAGAAAGGTATATTCATTTTCCCTAAGAGAAATAATTTTGTAAATAAAAAAATGTTTTTATACAGTATTTTTGTTTGCTATTTCATTAGTTTCAAAGGTTTTGGCCATGGTGCTGTGAAATTAAGAGATTTTTATCTCCCAGAAAAACATAGTTTTAATTTCTAAAGTATAAAAAATATAGATCTTTGAAATAATTTGATGAGCTGCTCAGAATCAGTTGTTTTGGAATCTTCATTTTTATTTGACGTTCGATATGTATTTCATTATGGTTGACACTAGATGTTTGGAGGTTATTTCATTGAGTCCTGGGGGAGGGGGTACCAGGGTTGCAAGGTGACGGGGGGTGTCGCCCGACTTTCGACCCTCGGACCCTTACCGGTACTAAAAAGGAGAAAACAAAGGACAATTTTGTGAATTTTACGACCCTTATTGGGACAAATTTGACCACGCAATTTTGACCGAATTTCGATCTTTCCGGGGGTAAAAAGTTAAAATTTTCCTATTTCTCCGACACTTATAGTGGGACTGAAATTTGATTTCTGATTTTTCCGACCCTTAGCAGGACTTTGGAAATCCAAAAAAGGTACCCTTAAGGGTGGCACATACCGTGCCTTTCATTTGCCTAAGTACCCCACCCCCGGGCATTGAGTATCCAATTTCTTACATTTTGATTCGATAAAGATGAAACTTAAAGTACTATCATAATTCAACTTTTGTTTTTCTTGTACACTGTTTTCTGTAACATATAATCTAAATTCATAATTAGCTAGGCTTTTCTCGGAGGAAAAAGCCCCATGTGAATCAAGCCGTTCTTTTTTGTTTATAAACTAAATCGAATTTTGTTGCAAATTGGGAAAAAGTATAATCGAAAGAAGTAGAAAATCTAATTATATTTATATCTTCAATAATTTGATTTTTCCCAACATGTTTCGGACATCTTCAATAATTAATATTAATTTCATTTTAATTTGAAGACCTTCGCTGGGTCCTTTTTCTACTGAACATCGCCCACCAATGTGAATTCAAATTAAACTTCTTTTCAAAGACAAAAAGAGAAATAATTTCAATTTTGCGTGAACTTCTTCCAATGATTTTCAATGTGTTTTAGAAAAACCTCTTTGATTTTAATGATAATATGGAAAAAAATATTTGTTCTTCAATATTTGTCTGTAGGATCCTTTGAGTGCTCAGACCAGAGGGTTTATGTGGTGGGCTACAACGAATATGTAAGGTAAGAACAAACAGCTCAATATTATCATTAGTCTAGCAAGCTAGACGACTAATTCAGACATTGTAGAAATAAAGCCTAAAGTAATGGAGGGAAACTAAATCCCGTAACAATAATCGTATTATCATATAACGCCTATACTACTGTATTACCACGCATTATAAACGACTCCAGTTTATATTATCACGTCTCTAACAATCATTTTCCCAAAATATTCAAGCCAAATCATCCCAAAAATTTGGAACGTTTCACCCTTCAAATAAAGTACAATAGACTACATCTAGGGATATAGGTTTACTATGAAACTAATTTAAGTGAAAAAAACTTTCACGATTTTTAAAAATCTTAAGTAAATTCTAATCTCCAAGCAGATCCTCATTACTTTGCGAATGACACGTATTCGCTCTAAAGAATGCGGTTCTGTAAGAGGATCTGCTTAGGTTCACATCAAACGCACCAAAATCAAACTTTAATCACAAACACAGGCATTAGAACACAGCCGCTTTCGCTTTCGCTTTCGCTTTCAAACTAAACTGTTTTTGACACTTTTCACATCCTTTCCAATGCAGGAGAATCCCTATCTGTTACGAGGTTTAGCAAATTCATTCGCGTACGTCCAGTCATTTAGTGAGCTTTATTAATAATGTCCATAGTAAAAGGGCTGGTAGCTAACAAGCCAGATAACGTAGTCGGCTATCGAACTCTGCAAATAATTAAACCTTAGGCGTGAAAAAAGGAAACATCGCACGAAAAAAGTTTGAAATTAAATACACTATAGTGGGTTTAAATAAAGATTTCAGATAAATTCAAAACTGCTGAAGGATTAGGGTAGATACAGGTTATTGTTTAATTTGCACTGTAGTAAAGACTGTTCTTAATTTGTTCTTAGGTTTTGGTCAAATTTCAGCATTGTATTTTTATAAAATTGTTCTTATAAAAAAAGCGTATAAGGCAAGGCAAGGATGTCACTCTAAGTAGACGCCAAAACAAAATGGGCTTTACTTTTGAAACTATAACTGTAAATCACTCCCTTGACACATTTGTTAGCATTTGAAGACTGAATTTTGTCTCAGATCAGATGAGAAGTCAAAAAATACTGTAGGGCTAATAGCATTCCTTTTGAAAGCAAATTCAACTCTATGTGTTCGTCTTACTGCGGTGGCACTTTAATGACAGTTATGGCTAGTTGAATAAGAGTGGTATCGTTTGTTTACTCATCAATTTTAATTCACAAGCTTTTTCACATTGAATTGACACGGATGTGGAGCAAGATTGGTCAGAGTGAGGATAAAGTCAGAAAAATCAGTGGGGAAAATAGTAAATAATTTGAGGCGAGGATTGGTTTATTTGATTATTTATTGGGGACAAAAATTAGAGGAATTTTCTACCGGGGACGATATTTTTGCCAATCTTAGAAACGTTTGAAAACTTTCGGTATTTATACAAAAATTATCTTACACATGACAGACACCGGACATTTTGATCATAATTTACTGACACGGGACATTGGCAGGGTCGTATATTTATGGACCTGACCTCCGAAAACCGATTCTTAGAGAAAATAAATCTTAGTGAAAGAGTGACTATTGGGGAGAGGATTTCCAAAACATGTCTTTATATACCTTATCGGCCCTTTTTACGCCGGACCTAATTTAACGCCTTCCCTTACTACGCCTCAGCCTGATTTTGGGCTTACGCCAATTAAGGCAGTAAATAACAAATCTGCTAGAATGGCTATTTATGCTTCATGTTACATCAAGACATCATATTTCAGTAGTAAATTGTTGAAAATTCTATTGAAAATCACTGATTTTAACGAAGCTTTAGATATGGAGTAAAAGAATGGATATTTTTTTATCTTCGAATCATACCCAAAATCTTTTAAGCAGAGAAAAATGGTCAAAGATTAACGCCACTTTTAAGTAAAATTTGCAAAATTTTGGCCCTTTTTACACCGGCCCTTATTACGCCTAGAGCCTAAAAATAGCGCCTATAAGGGCTGGCGGAAAAAGGGCGAAGGCCGATAAGGTACTGAAGTTTATAATATTTCATATACTCTATATATTAAAGTTTCAGTCTGTCATTTCTACCTTCACTGGCTGAAAAGATTCTACCGGGTCTGTGAGAAGGGAGTGTCTTTATCCCCAAAAAAATCATATGGTTAACAAATGAGACAAGGGTGTAACTAGCTCTGAAGCCAATCAATAAAGGTTTGTTCAATAATCAGACTACTACTTTTTGAACGTAAATGAATGCAATGGTTATAATTAAAACTCTAATCCGTTGGTTAAACAATGATAAATCAGTGTTATGGATTTATATGAATGAACTGTTAATGATTCGTTTTTTCATCTCCGATTGTGCTTTTTACTAGCCCGGGGTCCACTTAAAGCTTTTTGATAGACTGGATGGCGCAATTAAGTGACCCGGTAGTATATGGTAATATGCTTTTGCTTAGGCGGACTGTAAAACAGTCCGCCAAATTTTAGTTGTTTTTGGAATATAAAAACAGTATGAAGCAATGTTTTTATTTGAGAATAAGGGAAATGCAAATCTGTTATTGATGTTTGTTTCTCATTTTTGATTATATCTTTCAATTCCGAGTAGTTTTTTTGTTATTTGGATTTTAAACATTCTTTTTCAAAATGGCGACCTCGTCAAATGCTCCTAGTCTACTTCACTGGGGGGGGGGGGTTTGTAGGGGTTCGAAATACCGTTTTCCCGTCAAAATTTTTGCTGAATCCTGGAATCCCGAAAATTGAAAAAATAATAACACCGTCACACCGGCTTGTACAGGGCAAAAATGTACCTAAATCCCGTCACCGTCTGATTTTAAAATACCGTTTTCCCGTCTCTTTTTTCGTCAAATCCCGTAATACCGTACTAAAAAAGGGCCAATCCCGTCACACCGTAAAAGTACAAACTCTCCCCCCCCCCTTCACTGAACTCAGCGTCATCAAAAATCGTCTAAAAGCAAAGTTCAGTTAGAAGAAGATTCTAGTCTAGTTTTTTACTTGAAATTTAGTGAAAAGGCTTTCTAAATGGTGACCTATCAAAGCGTCAGTGTGTTCCTCGTGAACAGTTATCAGAAAGTAAAGTTCAGTTAGAAGTAGATTCTAGTCTAGTTTTTTACTTGAAATTTAGTGAAAAGGCTTTCTAAATGGTGACCTATCAAAGCGTCAGTGTTCCTCATGAACAGAAAGTAAATTCAGTTAGAAGTAGATTCTATTCTAGTTTTTTACTTGAAATTTAGTGAAAAGGCTTTCTAAATGGTGACCTATCAAAGCGTCAGTGTTCCTCATGAACAGTTATCAGAAAGTAAAGTTCAGTTAGAAGAAGATTCTAGTCTAGTTTTTTACTTGAAATTTAGTGAAAAGGCTTTCTAAATGGTGACCTATCAAAGCGTCATCAAAAATCATCAGAAAGTAATGCTCAGTTAGAAGTAGATTCTAGTCTAGTTTTTTACTTGAAATTTAGTGAAAAGGCTTTCTAAATGGTGACCTATCAAAGCGTCAGCGTGTTCCTCCTGAACAGTTATCAGAAAGTAAAGTTCAGTTAGAAGTAGATTCTAGTCTAGTTTTTTACTTGAAAGTTAGTGAAAAGGCTTTCTAAATGGTGACCAATCAAAGCGTCAGTGTGTTCCTCCTGAACAGTTATCAGAAAGTAAAGTTCAGCCAGAAGTAGATTCTAGTCTAGTTTTTTACTTGAAAGTTAGTGAAAAGGCTTTCTAAATGGTGACCTATCAAAGCGTCAGTGTTCCTCATGAACAGTTATCAGAAAGTAAAGCTCAGTTAGAAGTAGATTCTAGTCTAGTTTTTTACTTGAAATTTAGTGAAAAGGCTTTCTAAATGGTGACCTATCAAAGCGCCAGTGTTCCTCGTGAACAGTTATCAGAAAGTAATGCTCAGTTAGAAGTAGATTCTAGTCTAGTTTTATTACTTGAAATTTAGTGAAAAGGCTTTCTAAAAATGGGACCTATCAAAGCGCCAGTGTTCCTCGTGAACAGTTATCAGAAAGTAAAGCTCAGTTAGAAGTAGATTCTAGTCTAGTTTTTTACTTGAAATTTAGTGAAAAGGCTTTCTAAATGGTGACCTATCAAAACGTCAGTGTTCTTCGTGAACAGTTATCAGAAAGTAAAGCTCAGTTAGAAGTAGATTCTAGTCTAGTTTTTTACTTGAAATTTAGTGAAAAGGCTTTCTAAATGGTGACCTATCAAAGCGCCAGTGTTCCTCGTGAACAGTTATCAGAAAGTAATGCTCAGTTAGAAGTAGATTCTAGTCTAGTTTTTTACTTGAAATTTAGTGAAAAGGCTTTCTAAATGGTGACCTATCAAAGCAAAACGTCAGTGTTTCTTCGTGAACAGTTATCAGAAAGTAAATGCTCAGTTAGAAGTAGATTCTAGTCTAGTTTTTTACTTGAAATTTAGTGAAAAGGCTTTCTAAATGGTGACCTATCAAAGCGCCAGTGTTCCTCGTGAACAGTTTATCAGAAAGTAATGCTCAGTTAGAAGTAGATTCTAGTCTAGTTTTTTACTTGAAATTTAGTGAAAAGGCTTTCTAAATGGTGACCTATCAAAGCGCCAGTGTTCCTCGTGAACAGTTATCAGAAAGTAATGCTCAGTTAGAAGTAGATTCTAGTCTAGTTTTTTACTTGAAATTTAGTGAAAAGGCTTTCTAAATGGTGACCTATCAAAGCGTCAGTGTTCCTCATGAACAGTTATCAGAAAGTAAAGTTCAGTTAGAAGAAGATTCTAGTCTAGTTTTTTACTTGAAATTTAGTGAAAAGGCTTTCTAAATGGTGACCTATCAAAGCGTCATCAAAAATCATCAGAAAGTAATGCTCAGTTAGAAGTAGATTCTAGTCTAGTTTTTTACTTGAAATTTAGTGAAAAGGCTTTCTAAATGGTGATCTATCAAAGCGCCAGTGTTCCTCGTGAACAGTTATCAGAAAGTAATGCTCAGTTAGAAGTAGATTCTAGTCTAGTTTTTTACTTGAAATTTAGTGAAAAGGCTTTCTAAATGGTGATCTATCAAAGCGTCAGTGTTCCTCATGAACAGTTATCAGAAAGTAAAGTTCAGTTAGAAGTAGATTCTAGTCTAGTTTTTTACTTGAAATTTAGTGAAAAGGCTTTCTAAATGGTGACCTATCAAAACGTCAGTGTTCCTCGTGAACAGTTATCAGAAAGTAAAGCTCAGTTAGAAGAAGATTCTAGTCTAGTTTTTTACTTGAAATTTAGTGAAAAGGCTTTCTAAATGGTGACCTATCAAAACGTCAGTGTTCTTCGTGAACAGTTATCAGAAAGTAAAGCTCAGTTAGAAGTAGATTCTAGTCTAGTTTTTTACTTGAAATTTAGTGAAAAGGCTTTCTAAATGGTGACCTATTAAAACGTCAGTGTTCCTCGTGAACAGTTATCAGAAAGTAAAGCTCAGTTAGAAGAAGATTCTAGTCTAGTTTTTTACTTGAAATTTAGTGAAAAGGCTTTCTAAATGGTGACCTATCAAAGCGCCAGTGTTCCTCGTGAACAGTTATCAGAAAGTAATGCTCAGTTAGAAGTAGATTCTAGTCTAGTTTTTTACTTGAAATTTAGTGAAAAGGCTTTCTAAATGGTGACCTATCAAACCCAGTGTTCCTCGTGAACAGTTATCAGAAGTAATGCCAGTTGAAGTAGATTCGAGTCTAGTTTTTTACTTGAAATTTAGTGAAAAGGCTTTCTAAATGGTGACCTATCAAAGCGTCAGTGTTCTCTGAACAGTTATCAGAAAGTAATGCTCATTAGAAAAGATTTAGTCTAGTTTTTTACTTGAATTTAGTGAAAAGGCTTTCTAAATGGTGACCTATCAAAGCGTCATCAAAAATCATCAGAAAGTAATGCTCAGTTAGAAGTAGATTCTAGTCTAGTTTTTTACTTGAAATTTAGTGAAAAGGCTTTCTAAATGGTGATCTATCAAAGCGCCGGGTTCCTCGTGAACAGTTATCAGAAAGTAATGTCAGTTAGAAGTAGATTCTAGTCTAGTTTTTTACTTGAAATTTAGTGAAAAGGCTTTCTAAATGGTGATCTATCAAAGCGTCAGTGTTCCTCGTGAACAGTTATCAGAAAGTAAAGTTCAGTTAGAAGTAGATTCTAGTCTAGTTTTTTACTTGAAATTTAGTTGAAAAAGGCTTTCTAATGGTGACCTTCAAAAACGTCAGTGTTCTCATGAACAGTTATCAAAGTAAAGTTCAGTTAGAAGTAGATTCTAGTCTAGTTTTTACTTGAAATTTAGTGAAAAGGCTTTCTAAATGGTGACCTATCAAAAGCGTCATGTTCCTCATGAACAGTTATCAGAAAGTAAAGCTCAGTTAGAAGAAGATTCTAGTCTAGTTTTTTACTTGAAATTTAGTGAAAAGGCTTTCTAAATGGTGACCTATCAAAACGTCAGTGTTCTTCGTGAACAGTTCAGAAAGTAAAGCTCAGTTAGAAGTAGATTCTCTAGTTTTTTTACTTTGAAATTTAGTGAAAAGGCTTTCTAAATGGTGACCTATTAAAACGTCAGTGTTCCGTGAACAGTTTATCAGAAAGTAAAGCTCAGTTTAGAAGAAGATTCTAGTCTAGTTTTTTTACTTGAAATTTAGTGAAAAGGCTTTCTAAATGGTGACCTAAAAAACGTCAGTGTTCTTCGTGAACAGTTATCAGAAAGTAAAGTTCAGTTAGAAGTAGATTCTAGTCTAGTTTTTTTACTTTAAAGTTAGTGAAAAGGCTTTCTAAATGGTGACCTATCAAAACGTCAGTGTTCTTCGTGAACAGTTATCAGAAAGTAAAGCTCAGTTAGAAAAAGATTCTAGTCTAGTTTTTTACTTGAAATTTAGCGAAAAGGCTTTCTAAATGGTGACCTATCAAAACGTCAGTGTTCTTCGTGAACAGTTATCAGAAAGTAAAGTTCAGTTAGAAGTAGATTCTAGTCTAGTTTTTTTACTTGAAAGTTAGTGAAAAGGCTTTCTAAATGGTGACCTATCAAAACGTCAGTGTTCTTCGTGAACAGTTATCAGAAAGTAAAGCTCAGTTAGAAGAAGATTCTAGTCTAGTTTTTTACTTGAAAGTTAGTGAAAAGGCGTTCTAAATGGTGACCTATCAAAACGTCAGTGTTCTTCGTGAACAGTTATCAGAAAGTAAAGCTCAGTTAGAAGAAGATTCTAGTCTAGTTTTTTACTTGAAATTTAGTGAAATGACTTTCTAAATGGTGACCTATCAAAACGTCAGTGTTCTTCGTGAACAGTTATCAGAAAGTAAAGCTCAGTTAGAAGTAGACTGTAGTTTTGGTGTATCCATGTATCTTTTCATTGGTTGACTGTTTTTCGATCAAACATGCAAACATTAAACTTTGCTCAATCTTTCCGGATAAATTTTCAGAAACTAGTATAGTTTAAGACACGATTATGTTACTGCCAAAATTTCAAAAATCGGCCATTCACCAAATCAAATCCCCGCGCCAAATTTAACGAATTTTTTTTAAGTTTCATGCTAGTTTACAAGAAAAAGAAAGCAACCAGGCTAACCTGATCCTTCTAAGCACGACACGACAACCGTCATTTAAATGGGTACATATTATCAAGGACAAAACACCAATAACTAGCGGCTCGTTTTACTTTTGCATGTAAACTTCTGACTTCTAAGTGGGGGCGTACGGTATTTCAAAGTTACGGAGATCGACCCTTTTTTCTTTGGAATTTCGGAAATCTTGCAGAATTCCTTCGGTATTTCGGAATTCTGAAATTGTTTCGGTGTCAAAAATCCATGAGTAAGTCACAACGAGGAAAAAAACCCAAAAAAATCGGCAAGTATTTTTTTACGGAATTTCGGAGATTTTAGAAAAATTATTCGGTGTTTCGGAAATCGCAAACCCCGTACGCCCCCTTCTATTGTTATAAATGTGAGCATCGTTTATTTGAGGGCATTCATCACTACCTGCAAAAGATAACAACTTTCCTGTCAGTTTGAATGATAAATTTTGAAGGTGCTGGCTTGAAATTTTCACAGAATTATCTTGATGTACTATTTCATTGATTTCTAGAAAGATTTCAATGAAATATTGTGAAGGCATTTCGAGGCACCTTATTAATTTTTGATTTCTTTCAGCCCAGCCATTTTGTGCTTGTCTAAATTTCTTATTGTTGATCTTTCTTGCACAATGATATTATAATGCAAGTGTATTATCAAGGGCATATCATTAATGTCTAAAACGCACTGCGAAGTAAGTATTAACGACAAACTAATAAAGTTTACCATTAAAGATGCTACACTACTTATTCTTGATCAACAAATAGTCATCAAATACGACAGAGATAGAACAGTAGAAATTCAGATGTTATCATTCCAGCCGCAGCTTTCTTATACCATAGAGGTATAAAGAAAGACAGGAGATGAATTTGTCGATGATTGGTCGTTAAAGTCTTTTGATTTCTTTTATGTAATAAATCAAAAGAAATTCTAGGCTCGCCCGACGAAATACGACTTTTTAGTAGAACTCAAGTCTGTTCTGAACATTCTTACTATCAGCATCGAAGATTTCTAGCCTTCTAATAAACGAGAATAAAATAAAATTTAGCTCCACGAAATAAGTTTGCCTTCAATTTTGGCATCCATTAAATTTTGTTTTGAAAAGATAATTTCTCTAGCCAGAAAATAAAAAGTTCTTTATAAGCACACACAATTTCAGACCCAATTTGTAGACAAAAAGTCGCTGGAGAATTTAGGAGGAAAGTATTAAGCAATAGGGTTCACTTGAAGAAAATGTTGATCGAAAAATCTTGTCATTTGATGAAGGATTGCAAAGTTTACAGGCCCTTTTTTAGTCCAAATATTTTCTTACACCAATGTCAGAAACAATGAATCCCGTCTCATCTTATTTCCAACACTTAAGTTAGCCAATAAGATTTCACCTATCAACAAAAGAGCTCATTAAAAATGCACGATATATGAGATTATGAGCATGCATACCTCGTAATTTTTTTAATCGTAGGGCGAGCATGGTTACAATAGCATACTTCTCCTGTTTCTTTATACCTCCATGCTTATACTATGATCGAACCATAGAACCAAAACCGCAGATCACACTAAAAGTTACTAAAAGTTACAAAGAAAGAAGCTGGTCGTTGATGATGGGATATAAATGTTGGCTGTGGTGTGTCGCGTGGGCCTTTTACATCCACCATGTTTATACATGTAAGTAATAATAACAAAATAATAACGATGATATAGCTAAAAGGCCTACCTTCAACCTGCCTGTTATCAACTTAGAAATTCAAGTCCCGTTAAGTGTGTAAAAGGTATTCCACTATGTTTCGCTGAAATGATGATATCAAGCATTCAAAACCTTTAATTCAAATGACTTGCCTTTTAAAAGGAATGTCATTTTTAATCCTACATAATATTTGGACTGACTTCAGTGACTTTGAATCCAAGAGAGGAAGGGTAGTAATGGTAACAATCCTCAACATATGTTATATGTGGTGAATTTGGACTTCACCAAAGCCATTGAGTTGAATAGAAAGATATGATTTCTTCCCGTAGCCCTCCTATATCCATTCGGTGGAGAAACGAACGATGTTAAGATGAACACGACGACAGTGGAGAACGAAGAACGAGAAGCAGTTATCGGGCATTTTCGTCTCAAATCTCTCATCCTTGGATTGATAAATTTATACGTAAGTAAAGAAACCGGGGTGGAAATATGCTCTAAATGGTTAGAAATATTGCCGTAGTTTTCTTAATTTTGAATAAAATACCAAAGAAATAAAAATATTTACGTTTGGACAAAGTAAGCAAAAAATGGCCAAATAATAATTTTTAAATTATTAATTTTATTCGAAATAATTATTGTCTGGCATTGAGGTGGTCTTATATTCTTATGGATTTTTCAAATAACATTGTGATGAGATTTTTGAGTATTTTACCCGTTGTCACGGACCCCAATGTAACATACTAAATGTAATTTAGCCATCTTCTATGATATCATTTCGTCTTTAGGTAAGTGAAAGTGGATTCATAAAGTTTGAATCAACCAATAATCTTGGTCGATGGGATTTGAAGGTTCCGACCACAGAAATATTCATCGCTGGATATGTCCCTTATGACGGCTCTTTCGCTACACAAGGTAAGATTAAGAGCGATGGTCAAGTGGTCTAAGGCGTCGGTACATTAAATCATGGGTTCCCGGTTCGACTCCCTATCCCTTCCAATGTTTCGTTCAGTTCGTATATTTCATGCATGGTCATCATGAACTCCGCGAAAAACTGACTAAAGTTCTCGGTCCTAGATAGAGGGGCTTTATCCACGTAAAATATCGAATATATCTAAATGTGTGATTTGAATGGGTCTGTGTTGCATTGGTGGTTAAGGCCAATATTTCGAACATTCTAAAGACTGTAAAGTACGAATAGCTAAGGTGTTTTCGATGATTAACGAGGGAGTGCTCTGAATGAACTTTAGGTCAATGGAAAAAAATTTTGCGTTCCTTCATGATAAGTTTCTAAACGAACACTTCAGAAAACGAGAACAAATACTAAACAATAGGATCGATAGCAGGAATGGAAAATCAAGAGATCCTACGTAGCATGGACTAAAGAATTCTGAATTCTGAAATAAGATATATTTTTCTAATTCTATATTGTTCAACAGGTAGCGATTCGGCGATTTGGTTTCGTGAGGAGGACACAGAGGCTACCCTCTCACAAGTGGACAAAGATATCAAATCAAGATATCCACAGACCACCTTCAAAGCTAAAAAAGCTGTCGTCATCACTTTTTATAACATGACCAATCGTTATATTACCTTTCGCAAAAACACTTTTCAGGTTAGAAAAAATTCTGTAAAACTAATCGTATCATAAAAATCCCTAACAAGAGCCCGTCAAGATTCAAACGAAACAAATCGACTACTGTAGTGATTTAATAATTTTGAATTAGAGCCAGAATTCATCCTTTCTTGTTGAATGTAAGAAAGCAAATTATTCTGCGACGGCAGTCGGAGACGAACCGAAGGCTAATCCTTCGATAGTTTTCTACCCGAAGGTAGCGGAGAGTGCTACTCTTTCTCTTTTGTTAGCTTCGCATACCTTTGATCATTATCTCGATTGAGGCATGAGACGTGAAGTACTATTTTTAAACTAAGTAAGTTTTTAGTACATGTTTTTTCTTTTATAAGCATAACGTTTATAAGCATATGCAGGCTCAGTTTTTGGTACCTAAACAATGGCTCTATTGTTTGAGAACAATAGAATGCTAAGCATAATGCAAGCCTGATGTAGGGGCAGACACTTGCTTATAAAAAAAAAAACATGTATACTATAACCCGTCCGAGGATTGAACATACGATCTTGCGCACCGTAGCCGATTGCTCTCCCTTTATACAACGGGCGGTGTTGAGCATGGGTTGTATTGCCCGTGAGTAGGTGTCTCACCGCTTGACATTCCTTCTAAGTCTTCAATTTGCAGGTTGTTATAGGTCATGATTCCAGATCTGCATATTTGATCATGAATTATGATCGACTTGATGACACTGGGGCAAGGGCTGGGTACAACCTGAAATATAAATGTAATTATGAGATGTTTGCACCGATCATAACAAGTCATCGATTGAAGGATGGATCAAACATTGGAAAGAAAGGCCGGTACGTCTATTGGATGAATGATGCCCAAAATTGCCGCAAATCTGGTAAGTTATCAATTTAATGACCTAAACTCCAAATTTGAGACAAAATGACTAAATGTTGATCGAGGGACAATTTGGTCATTTTCTTATTTTTAATTTGACCTTCCTTGAATAAAAGGTGAGAAGATTTATACATTTTTTCGAAGGATATGTTGGAAGAATTTATCGGCTTGGGCTCACAAATGCCAGAAAAAAAAATTGGTTGTTCGGAGAATTAAATTCCTTCTAATATTTGGGAAACAACATTTGTTTTATAGTCTTTTACACAATGAATCAAACAATCATGCAAACACTCCCTAAAGGAGATGATATAGAGAAAGAATTTACGTTGAGTAAACCGATGCCATTGTGGAATGGTGTGCACCAAAAGATTGTTGTAAGTTATTCATCATTCTTCCAATCTAATTCTCACAAGATCAAAAACAACGATATTCTTTGTTTGAAAATTCCTGCAACAATCTACTTTACTCATGTCACTCACTGGATAAAAGTTCGAAGACATATTTATTGTGTTTGTATAGCTAAATCAGTAGCTCAACCATTAAATTTAAAGCCCGAAGGGCTAGAGGAGAGACTCCTGGATGGGAAATGAAACCATTTATTTCCCATCCAGAACGCCCGCGCGTAGTTTTTACACAAACGCCGGATTGAAAGTAAAGTCTATCGCTAGATTTCAAAAAATATAGTCCTCCAAAACAAAGGAACCGCTAGATACAATCCGTCGTCATTAGGGCGCATTCTATGCGCGTTTTGGATGGGAAATAAGTGGCTTCAATTTATCTTGCCTGAGAAGGGTTAAAATCTTGCCTCTAAAATTCAATGAGCTCAACCGATGTTAATGTTAATGTAATGTTAATGTATATATTCTTTAAAGTCGAAAAATGTGTACAAATCTGTACTAGCTTTAAGCTAATAGAGTTCGACTGCCTATTTTACAAAATGAATCATTCATCATCATCTGTTAATGCCCAATCGCTGACGATTTCTTCTGTAGAGCATTTTGGTTTACAATTTGAAGATATTTTTGTTCGGTTTTGTAATTTTTTAACGAAGCGTAGTTTTGTTCTTGGGCTTCCTCTTACGCACCAGTTGAATCCTTTATTGATATTGTCTTTGTTAAGTTTCTTCGCTTGTTCGTGCATCTCCTTGATCTTTTTCCGTTCGTTGATTGTGAAATCTTCCGTTATACTTACCTGAAAGAAACAAGTTTCTTTTAGCATGTGTAAATTCTTCATGATAAGATCTTTGTCATGTTGACTTTGCAGGGTGACTTTCAGAGGACGGCCATTCTTTGTTTTTCTGTTTCCTAATCTGTGGTGAGTAACATTGATTTCTGGAACATTGATGTCATCTAGGAGTTCTCGGAACCGAAATATATCATATTTTTTTCCATTTTCTTCTTCTTCCTTATCTGGGCCTGAATATTCGAGAAACCCGTGAACGATCATATTCAGTTTTCTAGATTCTATGTCTCTCTTTTCACTGTCTTCCTTCCGTTTTTGTTCTTCGGCAGATTTTAAGTCTTCTTTGTGCTTCTTGGTAATCTCAGCGTATGTTTTTTTTGATGTTTCAGTCATTATTTCTGCTGTGTGCTTTATTTCTTCCTTAATCATGCTTCTTGTCTTCTCCTCCATCTCTTGTAGTTTTCCTGCCAGAAAGGTTTTGAGGTCATTTTTGATGGAATCACGGGTTTTTGTGTTGGTGTTGACTTCGTTGTTCAGTTTTTGTATGACGTCGTCTTTCTTTTTAAGTTCATTTTGCATCATATGTTGAGTGTTTTTTCCCACTTTACTTCTTAGGTTTTTCGTTATTCGTACGCAGTTTGAACATAAGTAATGATCGTTGTAGGATGTCACGAATATTTGTAGTTGATACAGGGGTAGCTGTGTGCACTCATAATGAACTGATCTTTTACATTTTTTGCATGTTAAGCGATCCAGGTCATCGTCTTCAGTACATCTTGACGGCGTGCAAGCTTGAGGTGGTGAAGCTGCTTCGAAAGGCTGATCTTTATCCATTTTGATGTTATTTTCATGAATTTTGATGTTTTTATTGGTTTTCAGCCATTTTTTCGAAGAGCGTTGCAAAAGCGTCTGATCTAGTTGACGTCAAATAAAAACTCGATTGGCCTGCTCTAGACGTTAAAGTAAGAGCTTAGTGTATGTTTTTACGCTGGTTTTCCTCCACGAGTGGAGGATGATATTCAATCAATTTTTTGATATTTGCATCAGAAATTATTTCAAACAAAATGAGGCTCTATCCCTGAAATTTTTACAGGTCTCCGTAGACGGACGTATGACATCAAAGAAGCATGGAGGTTACAAAACATTTGACCTGCGTAAGATGGAAGATGACGTCATTTTAGTGCTGAACCTCGATTATGATTCAAACAAAACTAAAGACGGAAATGTATATTTTGCAGAACAGAATGACGCAGACACTTTACAAAAAGCAAGTCAAGATATTAGTTTCTTCACTTGGAAACCTTTCAATGCAACACAAGTTTTGATTGTGTACTGGCGCCAACTGAGGTCTGATTTTAATGAAAAGACATTGAAATTCCAAGGTGTTTTGGCTAGTGACAGTGAAGAGACATATTTAATACATTTAAATGAAAAATACCTTGGAGAAAAAGTTGTACAGTCAGGTGTATCAGCTAAAAGATGCTTTTGGAATTGGTTTGGTGGGAAAGAATGGGTGGGTGGTATGCGCTCTAACACTGGTTATAATGGACAAAATATTTATAAAGTTTCCAACAAGAAATGTTTCAATGATTGTAAGTTTTTTGAATTCTCTATTTACTCTCTATTTGTGACCTTAAGAGCACCAAAGCCTCATTAAATCAATTTCCCTAGATGACAAATGCAGTATATACAATGTACCTTAAGTGGATTAATTTTCGCGTGGACTTTTTTTCGCAAATTGAATATCCAAAATTTTTGCGTGGACAAAATTTTGCGAATCGAACTCTTTTTCAACCGATTTCTTTCACTTTCCTAGGGGTTTCGGCCAAAATTCGGATTTTAAATATCGCGAAAATTAATCCACTTAAGGTACATTATCAATAACAAGTATAAATGTTACCGAAGTCTATGTACTTTAAATGTGTGCTAATGCCAATGCTCCAAGTCCATTAAATATTATACCCTTGAAAAGGTGTACTTTCAAAAATGTTTGAAAATGAAGGTAAAAGATATAAAATAAGGAAAAACATATTGATTTTATCCTTTGATGCTAGTAACTACATTCTTGGTATTGAGGCTAAGATATCGTGGCTGACAAAAAGGAGATTACCTGATACACCCATCAACGCACCAAAGGGATTTGGTCGAGTTTTCCAGGAATGCATGGGGAAAACATTTGGAATTATGTCATGGTTTCTCGGAAAATCAACGCAGAGGCATTTGTCGCCAATCCTGCCTAGTATAATGATCCAGCATTTTCTTCCCGCGATTGCTACAACACTTAATCTCAACACTTTTTCTTTTTCTTTTAGATTTGGTTCCATTTGGTGAAGGAATAGATACAGGAGATATGGGAGAAGCAGACGAAGTGATAAAAAATTTCGACCTGACCCAGAAATTCCCTTTCTTCTCTTACGAGGATATGTACATAAAGGTGAAGGGCAATAAATTTCACTAGCCTTACTTTCATATAATCGAACCAGAAAAAAACTCAGTCGTGATTTTCCCATGAAACTTTATATATTTTCATCCCTGTTGATATCAGGGATATGTTATAGCGGAGCTGGATAACGCACATTTAAAAAAGAAATTAAAATTTGATATGAAATTTAACTTTTTTAATTACAAACTCGTGAAATTTGGATTTCCTCTTAGCCAATGATTCTGCTGCTGCATTTATCGTTCACGATTAAAAACTTTTAATTATCAAGAGGGTCTGTAAAACATTGGTGAATGACAATTTAAAAAAATGAAAAACATTGTTTTCATTAGTAAAGTTATAAGAAGCTTCTTCTCTAAGATTATAAATAGTACTTTTTCATTTGAAATACCGCGCTACACCGCGGGGTGCCTCACTTTCTAACTGATATTTTCAAATAGCAAGTTGGTATGTCTGATTATGGAAAAAATTTCAAGTCAATTGATACAATATTTGTCAAAATATTTACATCCGAAATTTTTAAAGAGAAATCATGAAAGCTTCCCAAATTCATAACACACGCTGATAAAAATAGATATTATTTACAGTATGTGGCCCCCAAAACGGCGATCAAATTTGAAATTTCTCTCAAATCTAGAGGAAAAGAGATTTTACAAAAATTTTTGCTGCATGAAAACCTTTAACATCTCTACTTTATTTCCTGGAAGTTCTTTTTCAAAATTTTCAATTTCAACAATATTTTTCAATCGTTTAAAGATAGGTAGCTTTTTTCTAATGGCCCCCAAAACGGAGGTTTGAAATTTTAGCGATTTCTCGAGATATCTTTAAGATATGAATACAAAATTTTGACCATAGTTTTGAAATATGATTTAGAGGGTTTTGAGCATAAATCTATTTGATAAAATTTTTACAGTATACCCCTGGTTGTCAAAATGCAGGTTTGGGGCCCCCAAAACGGAGGTGTAGTTAAAATCAAATTATTAAGCCCAGTGGTAATAGGGGGAAAAACTATAAACATATTTGTGTTTTCCCTTAAATTTACGACCTGATGGATGTAAAATTTACGATTTTTATGAAATATTTCAAGATTTTCGATATTGCATAGTCCAAACTGAAAATTTAGAAATTTTCAAAATGACAATTTTGATTTAACACCGTCTTAATCAATTTTTTGAAAACAAATCTCTTTTGAAAATAGTTCCAATCATGTATGGAATAAGCTGTGAAAATTTTAGAAAAAAAGCTTAACTGAAACTGAAAATATTAAGCTTTAAAGATATTTTTCTCCTATATTTTGCAAAAAAATGATTCAGCAAAAAAATTTATATATAATGTTAATTTTTTGTTATAAACTATTAACTCAAGGTGATAGGAGAGTAGAATTCCAAGATTTTTTGCTTTTTCTCATATTAAGAATTTTCGGTTTTGTCAATGCTGATTCTAGGGCTCCAAAATACTGGTTGACCTTCAAGATGCTATATCTTTTACCCAGCCTCTAAAGTCACAGATGTATTTGCATTTTCTGAACGGCATTAGGTGTAGAAAGTTTTCTATACCTCGTTTTCATAACTTATTTTCAATATCCAAGGAGCTAGAGTGATTTATATGCAATTTTTATCTAATTTTGGTGTTAAAATATTTCCTTTAGACGCAAATATGTTATTTTGAATCTGTCTCAAACCAGCAAAAACATGCTCATTTTTAAGTATAACCATCATTCTTTCAAAATAAACAAAAATCGTTTAACTCTGATAAATCTACAAGTCAGAATCTTCATTTCAATGAAAACCTCCATTTTGGGGGCCGTCTCCGTTTTGGGGGCCGTCTCCGTTTTGGGGGCCATATACTGTACAAGGAAGCTTTTGGGGTATCTTCTACAAATATCATTTTGATGAAAAGCGGGAACATCATAGCAAAATATGTGCAAACGTACTGTATGAATACTTTGCCTGTTTCATTTTTCTTATAAAAACAGAACACTTAAGGGGACAGAGATGGATTTCTATTATGAACAGTTTACAATAGAAAAGACAAAGGAGCAATCCGCTAAGGAATTCTCGTCCTTCATCCAGCTCCGCTATAACATATCCCTGTTGATTTAGATTTTAAGCAGCTAGTGATAGATCTGGTAGGGAGTTCAAAATTCATGACAGGAAATTAGTAAGCTTAAACGTCATAAATTTCGAGCCCTCCCCTCAACACCTGTCACTACACATTAGCAACAATAATTTAAAATTATCGACCGAACAAATCTTTCAAAGATGGCGTGTATTCTTTTAAAAATGATCTGAATACACTATTTAACGTTACACCAACATTGAGTAAGGCTATTTTTATATTACTTGATCCCATTGAGTTTCAAGCCCGAAGGGCTAGAGGTCAATCTCTAACCTTTCTCAGGCAAGAAAAATTGAAGCCTTAAAATATGCGCCGTATTTTTGATGACGGATTGAATCTAGCAATTCCTTTGTTTTCGAGTGATATATTTTTCGAAATTAAGCGGTAAATTTTAGTTTCAATCTGTCATTTGTGTAAAAACCAGGCGGGTTGCTCAAGGCCGCGCAACTTTGGTAGGATTTGTTGGCTTCAAATCCTACCAAGGAGATTGACCTCTAGCCCTTCGGGCTTGAAACTCAATGCTTGATCCCATTTCTCACTGCAGGTCAATACCAACAACGCGCTGACTAAGAAAGCAGACATCTATAGTTTCTACGGGCCTAATGTCTTCAACAAAATGAGCAGGTCTTTTATATCACTCTTTTACAATGACATGTTCACTGAATTTGGAGGTCACATGACATGGAGGGAAACTAAAACAGAAACCGATTTATCATCCATCAATAATTACATCAAGAAAAGAAACCCTTCGTTAACCTTCATCCCGAAACATGCAATTGTTCTAACTCTTGTGAATGTACAACAGTACGGTGTCAGGTACGTTTTAGAGTCTGCTAAACCACGTGTCTCACGTGCCCTAGTGCCCTAAAATTTTCACGAGTCCTAAATTTTTTTAGCGATATGAGGTCTTTCTTATCGGTATTTCGGGATTAAGTCGATAAGTACTCGGTACAAATTTCTAATTACTAACAATTAGCCGAAATATTTGACATCTTCTTATTATTCTGACTATTTCTGTTCGACGACATGGACGACCTATGGCACTAGAGACACGTAAAAAAGTTAAGGCACTAGGGCACGTGATTTAGCAGACTCGTTTTGTAGTCTAACATATCCCACAATTTAGAATCAGGAAATTTTATTCGTTAGCATAAAAGCTCGCATTCGATCAATCTATTGACTTTATCACAGTCTTACAGGTTAAGCTTGCTAATTAAGCTAAGCTTAATGAGCTCTTTTATCCATAGGTGAAATCTTATTGGCTCATTGAAGCTTTAAAAATTAGTTGAGACGAGATTCATTGTTTCTGACATCAGTGTAAGAAAATATTCGGACTAAAAATAGGCTTGTAAATTTGACAAATGTGAAATGATAAGATTTTTCGATCAATGTTTTCTTTAAGGTGAACTCTATTGCTTGATACTTTCCTCCAAAGTTCTTCAGTGACTTTATGTCTACAAATTGAGTCTGAAATCATGTGGGCTTATAAAGAACCTTTCATTTTCTGGCCTGAGAAAATATCTTTTCAAAACAAAATTTAACGGATAACGAAATTGAGCAATCTTGAGTTCTACGAAAGAGTCTTATTTCATCGTGCGAGCTTAGAATTTCTTTTGGTACAATTTATAATAGAAATCAAAAGACCTTAACGACCAATTACCAACACATTCAACTCCTGTTTTTCTTTATACATCCATGATTAGATAAACTTTCAAGGGAATTAGAGTCACTTACAGTCAACTCCCTCTAATTCGAACCTCTATTATTCGAATCTTTCTGTAATTCAAACTAAAACATTGTCCCTTCAGCTCTAGGGAGTAAATAACTATCTGTAATTCGAATCTTTCTCTAGACCGAGAATCTTTGATCCCTTTAAGATCGAATTAGAGAGTCAACTATAAAAGAACTTCATAATTATCATGATCAAAATGATAATTTATTTGGTATTTTACTTTCTTGATTTTCTATTCATGATATGCACCATTGCAATGTCTTCCGTTCCACCCAGTAGCTCATTGGTTGAAAGTGACGTAAAATCAGTCGATACGTCACTTTTAACCAATCAGCTACTGAGTGGAACGGAAGACATTGCAATGGTGCATATCATGAATACACGTTTCAGGTCATCACGGAACACAATGCAACAGATTCTAGTTACGGACGGTTCCCTCACCTTTGCCATACTCAATGTCTATCAAGCGGACTCCGTACATATGTCGGCATCCGGATATTATGATGAAAATTGTAAGAAAGCCAAGGTCTTCCATTCACATAGTGAGAAAGACTTTGAGGAACACTTAGACGAGATTAATCCTATTGTCGTCAAATTGATCAACAAAGATTGCACGTTCCCTGAAGGTAATAAGCAATGCCAGCTCCGTGTGGATGAGAAGAAATAGCTATGTGCTTGTGGAAACTAAGTCAAAATCCTTTTCAAGCCCATATATTTTAACCGTGTACCGTATTACTTCGAATAAATGCCCGGGCGTTTAATAAACTTTTAGAATTTTAGGAGGGCGTTTATTCGAGAGGGCGTTTAAAAGAAGTGAGTGTTTATTAAATTCTCAACCAAGACTATCTTAATAAAGTGAATGGGAAATTTGTTTTGGGTTTTCGTTTTCAGCTAAAATATGTCATTTTAGAGATGTAAAAATGGGTCAAAATAAGTTTGAATACTGAAAGGATACAATCATCAACAGATATTTAAGTTTATCCCTTCAAATAGTTCCTCCTTGCAGCTACCTGTTTCAAATAAACACCCCTTCTAGGGGAGGCGTTTACTCTAAGGGGGCGTTTATTTGATGGGAGCATTTATTGAAAATTTTTTCTTTATTGATGGGTGTTTATTCGAAGGGGCGTTTATTCGAGGTGCGTTTATTCGAAGTAATACGATAACAAGAAAGTGACACAAATACAAATCTTGAGTAACTTTCTTTTCATTTCTGGTGAAGGGGTTTGAGTATTTTTACAAGTATGTAAAACCGAACGGAAAATATTGTGAGATGAAATTTCTTAGTTGAATTAACACGACACGAAATCGTGATCAAGTAGTTTTCATTTTTGAATAGCTATGACAGCTAAAATATTTTCTTTTTCATTTGAGACGACACAATTGGAGTGTTCATCCCGACAACAACGACAACTTCCACAACAACAACTTCCACGACAACCACTACAACTCCGACCACAACTACCACAACCACCCAATCACTTTCGCAATCGTCAGACACACAAGGTTAGTATTTTCTTGACACCTGTGTTATGTAAGAAAATACCCTGAAATACTTTAGGCGTACAAACTTTCGCGAGTAGAAACTTTCTCGAGGACGAAAAATCGAAATTCAAGACATTTACTTTCGCGAATTTAACGGAAAAATACTTTTCGCGAAAGGCGTAAAATTAAAAATTTTCACAAGAAAGAATGGCTTAGAGGGACAAATACTTCTTGCATTAGCTTGAAACATTTGTCCTTTGACTTATTATTAGTCTTTTAGCAGGCTAAAAAGTGCCATAAAAGTTACATTTTTTCAAAGTTTGAAGTTTTACAGATTTTCTATTTTGTCAAGAATTTTTTGCGAGCATAAACTTTCGCGAATGGCCCTTCCTAGAATTTTTAAAGACATTTACTTTTCGCGAAAGTTTGTACGCCTTAGACAGAGCAGTGCTTAAAAATGAAGCCCGAGTTTACCAAGCCAAACTTCGTCACTTCAACGCTGTTTTTCAGTAACTTTGAAGTAATTTATGAATTATTAGCCAAATTTAATGTTAAGACTATTTGGCACCGAAAAGATAAAAAGATCACCGTTAGGAGAGACTATCCCGAGCAAATAATGGAGATAATTTCGTTTTCATCTTTAAGGTACGGACTACACGGTGATTATTGGATCAGGTGTTGGAGGAGGAGTATTCCTCATCCTTATCGTTATCATCGCGTGTGTGTGCAAAAGAAGGTGATCGCGCGCGCCCGCTCGCCCACCCTCGCGGAATGAAATACGAAAAACACAAATAACCAAACTCGTATCCAATCCCTCAGTTGGGTTTTTGAGATTCTAATAGTGCTATAAGAATGAAGGCGATTCGTTAATAGAAACAAAAAGTGGTGCAACTGGCTTTATGTAGGTAATTGATCGAAAAAATAACAAAAAGTAAAAGATAAAGTACTTAAACAGCACATAAGCACAAAGCTATTTCTGTAAATGAAATGCCCTCTATGGAATTGAAAACAGTTTTCCCGTTATGAACTAAATGAACACAAATGACTTACAAGTGTTTCAAGGATCAAACCATGTCATTCGTGAACAACTTGATGGAAGCTCCATGGAAGCAGCATATCTCAATGTTCTTTGTGACTGATAAGAATTCACATTTCATTTGAAGAGAGACCATTATCCAACTGGTTGTCACGTGGTGTACACAGTAGCATGGCATTATTTCATATTTTTTTATAATAATAAGTGTATTTATTAGTTGATTAATTCTCTAAAAGTAAGACAAACATTAGAAAAATAGGCTCTTTCAGAAAATGTTCGTACATGAGAGAGAGTGGGGGGGGGGGTGGAGGATGTGTCCGGGGGGTAGTGAAAAATCTAACAAAATTTGCCATTTCCGGGAGGGAAGCGTAAACTTCCTCTGTTTGAGAGTAATTTTGAATGTCCAGGGGGTCAACTGATGCTGGTCCTCGGTTAGACCTGCTGTCCAGGGGTCAAAAGTCACAATGTCGTCTTATTTGAAGTTCATCAATATCAATATTATCATGATCATTCAAAACTAATTTCGAATACTTCATAACTTGATAATGAAATAAATACAAAAGTTTATATATTTATTCTCTAATTGTTTAGGGGCCTGACTATCTTTACTATACTAACTTTACTACCATTTTTCCAAAGCTGGGTCCCAGGTGCCGTATGAAAATAACAACGTATATTCAAAGTTCAAATGCAAGACCCCTAGCCTAAATATATAAATAAATATACACAAGGCTTCCCTTCCCATAGCTTTTCCATTTTAGGAAAGATACGCATTGCGACGCGTTGTTCTCTTAAGCCTAAAAGAAAGGGTAACTATCAAAATATGAGAAGAGAGTCGCCTTTCAGACCTATAGTGTAAAGTGGATAATAACACAAGTTTTCTTGCATCTTAATTAAAGTATAAATTTTTTGATCTTTATCAAAATACTCAGTTTTTTCCATATCTAAATCTTTATAAATTGAGTCTCTTTATCACCTTATCATTCAATGCCTTCTCCTCCCCCTTCTCTTCTAAGGCGGCTGCTCGGGTACAGGACGCCGAACCGGGTTCTAGTCCTACTTTTCAACCTTTTCTTGGCTGCTTTACTTAACTGTATGATCAGACTTTGTGTCTATGTTTTATTTGTTTTCTTCTTGTTAAACTGACGGGGTGACTCTAGAGTGACAGGAGATGCTTACTCAAGGTACCACCCCCGATCTCAGAATTCGGTCTTCAGCTTATCGCATTCTTTTGTATTTTGTGCATTCCTTTTGTCATTTATTCTCTGTAATATTGTTTCTTTTATCTGTTTTTTTTTATTTTTTTAATAATTTTCTTCCTTAATGCATTTTGGGTTTTTGATACAGATTGTCATGGTCATGATTAGTCGCTATATGTATTTTCTTCAGTGCATTCTTCAAAATAGAGGCCCCAAAATAGCAAACCACAAGAATTTTCAAAGAGCTTTGCAAAGCTTTCTATATGGTATTTGGTAAATTTTTGAAAAGTGAACAAACTTTTTGGACGTTCTTTTCATTTGTTTGTTACAAGGGTCATTTTCAAGGCCTTTCGGACCAAAAATTTTACAGAACTATAACCTTGCCGCTTGAGAAATTCCACTTTCCTAAAAGATCTGGCGCATATACAGGGTGTCCCTAATTAAAGTATCGAGTCGAAACACAACTATGAGTAGAAAGTTTTATGTGCACCCTGTAGAGGAGAGAACAACTGAGAGCCTCACCTTGTAATCATTAATCATCATTAGTTAAATTACTAAAACCAATTATTTAGCCTCTTGGGAGTTGTAATTCATAAGTTTTCTAGAATTATGCGCCAAAAACGTTTTTATCTCATATTTTCCGAGAGGAATGGGTAAAAGATATACACGTTTTTTTTTTTATTAGAACACCTAAAATTTGGCTGAGCCTGGATGTGCTTATTTTTTTAGGAATTTTCAGCATAAAATGTTCTTAAATGTGTTCTTAATTTTTCAGACTACTCTAAATCGACAATATTATGCAAAATAAAGAGCACTTGAATTGGTAAAATTTGGACAATATTTGATTCTCGATTTTAGAAAATCCATCCCTAAGTTCGGTTAACACTCCTTGAGAAAAGTTTCTTGTCATTTTTTTTCCAAACTGAGCCTGGGTATGTTCTTACAATGTTCTTAATTTTTCAACGAATTTCAGCCTCGATGCTCTTATAAACTGGGTTCTAATAAAAAAAAAACGTGTAAAAGGGATTACTTAAAGGGACATTAAAGTAAAAGTAAACATTGCACGAACCACGTGTCACTAAAGAGAACAATTAAAATGAAGTGTCCAAAACAAACTTGTAAAACAATTGAACAATCAAAATTAGCCATATTTGGTTTGATTTTTTATTTTGACATGTGACATTTGTTTTGATTTTGTATCCGCTGCATATAGTTTGTTAACAAATTTCGCAAGTACTGTTATGTCCCTTTAAGGGCTCTGACCATAGCTAAAATATCGGTTACGCAGATTTAGAGATAAAAACTTTTGTTTTGAGTTCCTTGACACTTTTAACAAAAAATTGTCTTTATGAAATTTTGAGATGAGAACATTTCCCGTAATACTGCCATGAACCAGTATTTTAGCGAATCCCGAAACGGACATGTCCGATGTGAAAAATGACGTCATCTAGAACTTGGTAATATGCATAACATAAAACAGGTCAGCTTCAATGAATATTTTCTACCATTTTTCATCAAGTGCTGGTTAATGCGGAGGGAAAACCAATTTCATTTGAAAATTTCAAATTCTTAACTATTTACAAAAGTAAAAACTACATCACCATTTTCCAAATAATAAACACCCCTATACCAAATAAAGTATAAACCTGGATAGATGACTCAATAAATGAATTTTAGCCAACAGGGGTGAATGATCAAAAGAAGCGTGTTAACGTTATGGTTACGGAAAGTGCTGGGTCAAAAATTTAAATCAAGCCGATTTCAAGATATCGGCCAAAAACTGATTTTGACGCTATTAAATGTCATAGGTATAGGTAAGTTTCAAAGGACATCATTTTTGAAAAACAGCGATAGCTTCAAATCAAATCAAGCGTAGATGAATGATTATGAAATATTTTTTTAAAAAATTTCTAAAATTTTTGATGACGTCATTGTATTGTTGGTAATAATTGAATACGTCAAAAAATGATGACGTCATCAAAAAATTCAAATTTTTTTCATGAAATATTTCAGAATTAATAATGACTTGGTAAAAACGAGGGGAAGCGGTCGGCATCACGCAAAATATGTTTTGAATTTGCCTTAACTTACCCGAGTTCACTGTTTTAGACTATGTCCGCACGTAACGGTTCCGTTTCGTTCTGATTCGGAATAAAGTCATTCTATTGGTCAGAAGTGACGTGAAAATTGAATATAACCAATAGAATGGATTTATTTCGTTTCGTAAAAGACAAAAACGTAATATCTTCTATGGTAGCAAGCATTCGAGTAGATAAAGTAATTTACAAACAAAGCAATATTCGAATATATACATTTTATTAGCAAGGACAAAACACTGGCCCACTTGAAACGAGGATTATAATATGGCGTCTCATTTTCGTAAAAATTGTTTCAAGTAGTCCTGTGTGTTGACCCTTTCAATTAAAAAAGAGCCTAAACAGATAATAACTTTAAAAAATTTAAAATATTATGTCCTAACAGTTTTCCACATTCCAATCGCGACATCTGCTTTCAGGGTCGGCGTCGGGAAGATGAATTTCGTTAGCATTTTCATCGATATCCAACTTTTGCATTTGGTTTGTGGTGATTGTCCACACCTCTGAAAAAGCTGCACCATTGCTTGGGTCAACAATTTTCCCCTTGAAAGAAAAAGCAAATTATTTAGATTCTTCTACCAATCTTCCCATCTCATCCTACTTTCGACTGTTAATATAACAACTAAATCACTTTATATTGCTAAAGAACCAAGAAAAACGTTCTCCATTTAACATCTGAAGAACCTGGTTAGTTTGCATGAAGTTGAGGTCATGGTAAGGCGTTATATTAGATCAAGGTTTCAATATTTCCCAGAAAAGAAAAGTGAAATCTTAAAGTTAATAGTGAAATTTTAAAAGATGCGCTACAATTTCGATCAACTCGGATGGGGAAAGACTACATTTCCCATCGTAGAATGTTAAACAAAATATAATGGACTAATTGGCTACATTTCCCATCGTAGAATGTTAAACAAAATATAATGGACTAATTGGCTACATTTCCCATCGTACAATGTCAAACAAAATATAATGGACTAATTGAAGTGGATCTCCATTATTTTGAAAGGTGACAAAACTTAACCTTATGTTGCAATTTTAGTTCGATGATAATGATGTGTAACTTCACTGTTGACTTTGGCATATATGACATTATAATTCTTAAAGAGACTTGAAATAAAAACCATTTCCGAAAACTTATGACCAAACGATGTATCAATCTGCGAAGGTTATTTCGGAGACGGAAGAACAAACAGATCTCACCTTTTCACATAAATGTGTTTTGCAATCATCATGTGAATCTTGCTTGTATTCTTTTAGCAGAGAACATAGTTCTTTTTTGAACAAATGCTTATTCTCGTGAAGATGGCGGTCAAGTTGTGACACATCCGGCTTGATTAAGCTTTGGGATAAATTCCCTAAATCACGTGGCATGTTGAACCTTGACATTTTCAAAGCCAATAAATTCTGCGGGATCAATCTTATGTCGCTGTTTTCAAGAAACAATGCACATAAGTGTATATTCATGTTTGCTTCATCACAGGTGAAACTTTCGATCAAATGTGATGACTTGTCAAACACTTCTCTGTGTCTGTGTTGAGACCCTAAAGAAGAAATTAAAGTTCTTTAGCGCGAGGAAGAAAACGAAGCCCTCCAACACAACAATCAAACTACATGTTTTTTTTATAAGCATTGCTCTTATAAGCATAGGCTCAGATATGGGGAAAAATTAAGCATATGGCAAGCATTGCTTGAGCCTACTTTTTTCCTGATTTTGGCTTTTTTTGGCTGGAATTTTACAGATTTTCAGTATTTCCCTAAATTTATGCTTTAGATTTAAGCATCCCCTCAAGCATTTTTCAGCCTTATTAAGTTTTCGACCTAAGCATCTCTGAGCCTGTTTTCGGATTTTTGTATACTTATAAAAAAAAACACGTACTTTCACGTCTGAGAATTCACGATTCAGTTGAGAAAATTAGTAGCGATATATTTTTGTATCTTTGAGTACAAGGCTTGTAAGTTAACACTCTTACTCAGGACCATGTTCCGTTCCGTTCGGTAACGGTTCTGAAACAAGTGTGAACGTCAAAATTCGAAATATCAAAAAAAAAGACGTTACAAAGCAAAACAGATTGAAACGGTTTCGCTCCACTATTTTCATCGGAACGGAACTGCTCCGTTTTCTTGCTCCGAAACGTTACGAAACCAATATGAACACCCTCGATCCGTAACGAAAATCGTACCGCAACGTCTGAACATGGTCTCAGAGTCTCATGCTCGATGGCGTTTATTTTTGTTGAGTCCCACTCTTAAAAATCGTCATTTTTTTACTCATTTTGGGGGTTAGGAGTTTTGCCTGTTTAAAAAATTTGCCAAGCCTAATCATATCTACTTTTGGTTAATACCCTGAGGTTGCGTCCCATGAAAGATCCTGCAGATTTGAAGGGTTAACCCCTTAAAATATAAAAATAATTTCGAATTTTCTTTTTTATTCCATTTTTAGTTACTTCAAACGACATTTACACATGTGATACAATTTTTCCCAAAAAGACTGTTTTCAATTTTGATACAAAACTGCAAACACTTGCAAACTTTAATTATGCCTGGCAACGTTGAAGTATAGTAGCAACAAGTCTTTAAGAACGGTTTTCGCAATTATTTTCGAGAAGAGGGTATTTTATCTTTTATTTTGATCAAAGTTTAAAATATTAATGAATTTTACTTGAAGCATTTTGTAATCGCCAAATTATGGGAACAGGCTTTGTATTTTAGACAAAAAGGCTACAGTATTTTAATCATTACCATTTTCAAAATCCACGCAACTAAATAAAAATACCTTCAAAATTCTTTGAGAAGAGCATTAGTACAAAGTGGTGTTGAGAGATATTTCTTGTCAGAAAAGCAGGAATGCCTCCAGCGAGATCAATTTCATGACCGTCATCTTCGAGCATGACTTTCACATTAGCACCATGTGATTTCAAGTATAAGGAAAGTTTTTCCACAATTTCTTTCAATACCAAGCATCCTGGTTGGTTGATCAGCAAAATATTCGGATTTTCCACAGGGTTTTCTGAAGTAAAAGACTCAGTTATTAGAAAAAAATACCCTGATCGATAAACGAACAAAAAAATCACGTATTACAAGTTAAAGGCGCATCAAAAGTCAAGTATGTATCTTTAAGAGTACATTCCATTTACCAGACTTTCCTAACCGCGCTGGTTAAGATATATCACTAACTTGTCACTCCATTTAGTTTTTCATTTAACTAAAGCTAACTGGCTGGTCCTGCAATTTTCTCAGTCCGTTCAGTTCTCTGCCTTTTTTCGGTAGCTAACCTGTTGTTCCATTTACATTTTCAGTTATACTGACACTGCATTTTAAAAGACAAAATTACCGGGCGCACAAGGTAGCAAGCCTTTAAATGTAAACAAGCGAGACCTAGTGTGCCATTATGGATATTGCTATAGGCCATTTTACAGTTTCAAAACGTAATGGGTAATCAGGATCACTGCACGCTAATGACGACCTACTATTGGTCCAAAGTTTTGAAATTTTTTAAAGATTATTGCGTCTAGCCAACAGAAAGCCGCTATGGAGGCGCAATCAGTCCAGATTACCCATGACCCATTTGGTGCTGTGAAATGGCATATGGAGGCGGAAATAGGTAAGGCACTGCAAGGTCTTCATTTTGGCTCTAACTAACGCTGCTTTGTCTACTCTATTTACTTTAGGCGTAGAAACTTTCGCGATCAGAAACTTTCGCGATTTTCGCGAATTTTGGCCCTTTTCGCGAAAGTAAATGTCTTTAAAAATTCTAGGAAGGGCCATTCGCGAAAGTTTATGCTCGCGAAAAATTCTTGACAAAATAGAAAATCTGTAAAACTTCAATCTTTGAATAAAATGTAACTTTTATGGCCCTTTTTAGCCTGCTAAAATACTAATAAGTCAAAAGACAAATATTTCAAGCCAATCCAAGAAGTATTTGCAGCTCTAAGCCATTTTTTCATGTGAAAATTCCCAATTTTACGTCTTGATTCGCGAAAGTTTATGCTCGCGAAAAATATTTTTCCGTTAAATTCGCGAAAGTAAATGTCGTGAATTTTGCGATTTTTCGTCCTCGCGAAAGTTTCTGCTCGCGAAAGTTTGTACGCCTAAAGTAGATCTGGTCCACACAGTTAATCAAGTTAGGTAAGTCTGGTAAAAGGAATGCACCCTAAGGGAGAAGTTTAATACGTTCACTGCCAAGCTCTTTTTAGAAATAAAAAATTTGACCTTTTGGAGTTTTATCTTAAGTTTAAATTTGAGAGCCTTTTGCTCCTTCAAATTGTACACCGATCGACACAGAATTACTATATAGAAAGCAAGCTGAAGTTTATGGGTATCAAATATTAGGGCCCTTTGGAGTACTAACGGTATTTTGACCTCTTATCCTTTGTTTGGGTAGTTAAAAGGGAAGCTGTTTACCTATATTGTAGACATGACGTGAAGAATTTAGTAGACGGGTGCAACCTCTCTTGCGGAACAGAACAAAAGCCAACACAAGAATTGCGATAGCAGTGACAACACCAGCAACAATAGAGATAACCACTACACGATGTTCTTGAGGGTTTTCTGTTGTAACACCTCCTCCTTGCAACGTAGTAGTAGTGGACCTCTTACAATGTTCAAATACTGCCTTCTTCATATCTTGGTACTTGAAAGGTCCACCGTCAGTTTGATTAGAGCAAAGTTTTTCCGCGTACTCTGAAAGAAAGGTTTGGAGGATAGGAAGTTCTGCTAAGCAAGTTGACGACATCTACGCTGCTACTACTGCACCAAACCATTCGTAAAGTCATATGATCATTTATCAAAACGGCTGGTCTTTTAAGACCTCCTTCAAGTCTAGTTTGGTAAATTTGTTTAAAACCTTAAAATTGATTATTGTGAGACGTTCTAACACATGTATTTGTATTTTATTCTAATCTTTTTCGATAGTTACAAAAGAGGATATCGTATAGTGATAAAATCTGAAATTTGCTACACCTAAGAAAATAAACGGAATCAAGGATATTGATTGGCTGGCTCAACAATCAATACAAATTAGAATTTTGTATACGATGCATTGTTCACTGGTGGATCTTTTTGAGAAAATAGTTTTTTTTATGAATAGGGGTATTCTTATGAAAATAGGTTTCTCAGAAATAGGGAAAATGTGGTAAACAAAATGACGCTTAAAGGACTGGTGTTTTGTTAAAATAATTTTTTTCAGACTTAATTATCGAGCTTTTTCAAGAAAAATAACATTTACAATGAACTTTATCAAGAAAAAAGTGGAAACTGCTGAAAGGCGAGCTCTTTGTGGATCCAATGATATGCGATGTTAGGTGTCCGGGAAGTTGCTTAGGGGTCAATATTTTCAATGAAAAGTGATAAAATCCTAAGTCACTACTAATCAATTAAGATCAAACCAATAAAGAATTTTGAATTAACTTTTCCAATCATTTTACCCCCGTCTCGAGCAAACTTTAACACTGTGGATGTAATATCAAACATGCAGCATTTCAAGAGCGCGGTGGTAGATCCCATCAAAATATAAGGGAACTAATACTCACCGGTAGGTTTACTTGTAATGCACTTCTTTGGGTCGTAGTAGGCTGTCGAATGAAAGAGAGAGAGTTCTAAGCAGGGAACTTATTTCGCAACATTTTTAAACTTTATTCTCTTTGGCTAAGGTAATTTTGTAAAAGCAGGAAATATTGATCAATGGGTCAATTGATCAATATTAAAAAAGGATAAGTACTGATGTGTGGGATGATATAATCAGTCGTAAAGCCGACAGCGTTGCAGCTTCTCTCAAAAAGATAATGTGATTTTGGTATTCATACCATGGGAGCCAGCTTCTTTGTGTTCCCCGTAAACCATCCACATAAAGGACACGCATTTCGCTGAAATCAGGAAAAAATTCATTTGTTAGTCAGTCAAACAGGACATGGAGAATTAATTCCGCAATGGTGGCTACATAAACTCAGTAGGTAAACAAGGAATGTACCGAACTTTCCTTCTTTCATTTTTCAATTCTTCTATCGTACGAGGTCTCCGTAGCTTGAACATACAAATCGGTTTTTATTTTTCTTGTTTACCACACCGAGTGACCCAAATTCATAGCCTATACACAATTAGACCTCGTATTTTTTCTTCGCAGTAGTAACGTTGTAACGTTGATTCCAAATTCCAGGTTTTCAGTCTCTAAACATTCGATTTTTTCACTTCACTTTATAGATAAGTAGAATTATCGTTTTATTTACATAGACAAAATTCTCGACGAGTTGAAACTACCTTAAGGGGGGGACTAATTTTGGTGGGCAGCAAATATCCTAAAAAATTTTAATTTTGGCGGGAACTAATTTTGGCGAATGACAGCGTAAATCTGTTCTATTTTGCCTTATTTTGAGCAATTTTGATGAATTTGTAATAGCAATGATATGACATTGATTATTAGGTACCCGAGAGTATATGCTAAAGTTTTTGGTTATTGCTTATAAGTGCGATGTTTATAAAAACATGTAAGACACTAAGTTGATCGGGTTTAGACAGAGTTTGAATCGTTGAGACTGGTTTTTGTTTCTTTTTATAAGCATACAAAAATCCGAAAACAGGCTCAGAGATGCTTAGGTCGAAAGCTTAATAAGGCTGAAAAAATGCTTGAGGGATGCTTATATCCAAAGCAAAAATTTAGGGAAATACTGAAAATCCGTAAAATTCCAGCCAAAAAAGCAAAAATCAGGAATTTTTCGTAGGCTCAAGTAATGCTTACCATATGCTTAATTTTTCCCATATCTGAGCCTAGATATGCTTACAAGTGCAATGCTTATAAAAAAACATGTGTTGATGAAGGAGTGTGAAAACAGATTGATACTCCATTGTATACATGAGAATATTCTAAATGATTCTTACTCAGTGTCGTTCGGCTAACAACGGCTTTCCAACCAGTTGGTATTTGGGCGATTTGGAATGTAAAGGTTGTATTGTAATCTACCAAATAATCCTTCCCAGCTTCTCTCCTATAGTCTTTCATCAGCTCCTGAAATGTTTTTTTTTTTAATTTCAATATTCATCACCAGAAAAAAATCAAATTTTGACTGGACCAACTTAGTTTTAAATCATTAAAGCGTTTGGCCTAATAAGTCGAGCAGTCGGTACCACTACATGAAAAAGACAACTATTACCTTAACGGGAAATATTTCCCGAACGTAAGGTGATATAATAATAACCTGATAATATAATAACCTGAAAGGAAACTGTTTTCAGATTGAAAATTTCATCACTTTTCTGTTTCCCGTTTCGGTCAAGAACTTTTCATCGTCCCCGAACGGGAAATCGAACTTTAGTAAACAAAGCAGATTTTTGTTTCCCGATCGAGAAAAAGTTTCCAAATAGGGAAGGGAATAGGTTTTTAATTGGGAATGGGGAAAGTAGAATTAAGAAGCTATCACCCGGTGGATTTCTTAACTACCTGGTGAATATTATTTATTTTCCCTCCTTTACAAGAGGCACAAGTTTTAAACTTTCCACAGGCATTTCCGGAGTGTTCAGAGGCCACTTTCCCGATCGGGAAGCTGGTGAACTTCCCGATTTGGAAAGTCTAACCATTTCGGGAAGTTTTCCACCTTCCCGTTCGGGAAATATTTCCCGTTAAGGCAATATAGTGGTCCCGACTGCCGGGGATCAAAAGAAACAGGTTCATTGGAACTTTCTAGAAATTCATTTTTCAAAAAAAGGCACAGTTCGTTAGACGTACAAACTTTCGCGAGAAGAAACTTTCGCGATTTTCGCGAATTTTAGCCCTTTTCGCAAATGTTTATGCTCGCGAAAAATCCTTGACAAAATAGAAAATCTTTTAAACTTTTAAATTGTAATAAAATGAAAGATTAATGGCTTTTTCTAGCCTGATTTAAGCCTCACAAGTCAAAAAACAAAAGTGAAAATCCAATTCAATAAGTGTTTGCTCCTGTGAGTATAAAATACTACCCCCTGAGCTTAGGGGGGGGGGGTAAACCATTTTTGCTTGATTGGGGGCTGTTTTTTTTTCAAAAAATACTGGGGCTAGCTTGCTAGGGGCTGAGTATTGTGTAGTAGAACTGGGGCCAAAGCTGATAGGTTGAAGATATTTTAAATTATGTTAAAAATCTATGCTGTGGGGAAGGTTTTATCCCTCTTGAAAAAATTTTGAGAGAATTTACATGCAAAATTTCTTTGATATTTTGCTTTGTGAGGGTGGGGGCTATGTTTCTAGAATTTAGCCTGGGGCTATTTTCCTTAGCCCCCCTAAAAAATGCTGGGGGCTGGACCCCTCTGCACACTATGCTGAGCCGATAGAATTTTCATTTTTATGTTTTGCTTCGCGAAAGTTTATGCTCACGAGAAAGATTTTTTCGTCGAATTCGCGAATATAAATGTCGTTAATTTCGCGATTTTTCGACTTCGCGAAAGTTTCTACTCGTGAAAGTTTGTACGCCTTAAAGTAAGTGAAAAAAATGTACTGAGTAAGTAAGTTACTTTAGTAATGAGTTGCTTCTTGACAATCCTCGTTCCGTTGAACACATAATCCATTTCCATGATAAGTCCAAGACACTGATTCTCTTTAAATGAAAAATATGTTTATTCTTTTAGGTGATGATCTTAGAGCCAGGTTAGCGTCGAAAAACTAAGTAATAATTCAGTGCAAACTATTCAACTCGAATAGTTGACAAGACAAGTTTGTCTTTTAAACCTTACTCCATAACTCGAAATTTCATAACTCGGACAAATTTGAGAAAACCAGCAAGAAGAAATTTACTTTACCTTGGTAAGAATGATCAAGCATTCTGACATTAAGATAGAAATCGTGGTGAAAGGAAATATTTTGGTGATATCCCATTCGAAGTTTATTCAAGGTAGGTTTTCCACAGTATTTGTACGTGGGAAGGTTTCCACATTCTCTCTTGATCGCATCCAAAAATGCTGAAAAATTAATTTGAAACTTTACCAACGGTATCCTTCATGTCAATCGAGGTAGGTCTTCTAATCTTTCTAGGTTAAAAACACCTCAAGGGAAGAAATTTTGGCGGAAAGAAAATTTGACGGATTTGACGGATTTGACGGAAATCCGCCAAATTAAACTCCCGCAAAAATTAATTTTTCTCGTCATCCGCCATATTAAATTCCCGCCACGTTTTAATTATTGTATTCATTCCCTAAACGTGTGCTTCTTTCAGGCCTTATAACAGGTTTTTCTCTCATTTAATACTGTTTTTTGGACAAAAATGTCCTTCGTACGCCAAATCAAATTTCCGCCAAATTTAATTTTTCAAGCCATCAGCCAAAGGTTGCCATCCTGGATGGCATGAAACTTTGTGTATGAGATTAACTTAAATCGTTTTCTTTAATCAAACTTGTATCTTGGCATATAATAAACTGTAGAGAATGAACTGTGAAAACTTCCAGAATTCAATTCTTACCGTTTTTATCGTCCAGGGTGGTCAACTGTTGAAATACATTTGGGAAATTCGTACAATCTTGAAGAAGGGTAAGTAGCAGAATATAATTCAAACAGCAACGGAAAAGCTACCGTTTTTTGCAGTTTATTTTCCTATTTCATCCTCGTAATATTTAACATAGATATTTTGACCGAAGATTTTTCAAACAACAAGCGATACTTTTATGGACCTACCTACCTGGTTATGCATTTAAAAAACATAAAGTTGATATCTTAGTGAGCATGACCGAAACCTCGACCGAAACAATCATTCAGAACACAAATAGTGAAGATTTATTAAAATTCTTCGTTTGTTTACATCATTGATTGTCCCCGTGCCCATTGGGGTGGTCATAAGGGAGGGGGTTGGAAGGAAGAGAATATCTATCTAATCTAAAATTTGAGTACTGTGGTTAGGAACGTTGATCGAGGTTTATAAATAGTGATAGTTATGGATGAATATTCAACTTTTGAGGTGAAAATTTTGTTTGTGAAAATCTGCTTCGGCTATCTTTTACCAATGATGGTAACCTACTTTCATGCAAAAAATCAGGAAAAATCGTTGATCCAATTTTCTACAAAGTCTAAAAAACCCTTTTCTTAGCTGGAATCCCCCCTCTCAAAAAAAAAAAATGGGGCTCCGTCACATTCGAGGGTTTATAGTCACCTTAGTGCAAAAAATCATACATAAAGAATGAATGAGCCAATCTCAAGAAAACCTAATAACTCAGAATAACTAAGTAATTGGTAATGTGCTTAGCGAAAATCTGTTTGAGCCATCTTTTACCTCTGATGGTATCTTACTTTTATGCGAAAGATCAGAAAACATAAATGATCCAATATTTCACAAAGTCTAAAAAACCCTTTTTTGGCGTTTTTTTTTTGTTGAAATTTACCCAAATGTTCCGTTACATTTTGGGAATTGCCAATTCGCATCATTGCGCAAAAAATAAGAAAAATCGAATGAGCCAATCCCGAGACAACCTAATAACAGACGGACAGACGGATGGATGGACATACACAGGTTAATTCATAAAACCCCCTAAGGGACGTCCTAGTTTGGGTATAAACTTATTTCTTTTTTTATGATTTTTGTTGGCGAAAAAAAAAATCATAAACAAAGAAATAAGTTTATACCTAAACTAGGGACGTCCAAAAAGTCATTCTGAAATATTCTTGGCGTATACTAGCCTTTTGGAATTTTTTTTCTCGATAGTTTAAAGAGGTAACGTAAATCTCCTATTTTTTAATCAAGGGCTAAAAATTAACACTCTCTTCAGACATTTCTGAAATATGAACCACACTCGAATGAAAAATTCAGTTTACTCGCCTGGTCGAATTGGTTTGTTAAAAGTGAAAAATTATAGGTTTTCTTACTTGAAGGTCCATCGATTGCATTTGCCTGTAACATAAAAGAAAACCTTTTAATAAAAAACTTCTTAAGGTCTTTAGTGCAAAAGATTGATGTAAAATAAACAATTTAGTAAACATAAGGACAAAATTTGCAAAAATAGGTACAATTTGTGTTAATGATAAGAGTTAATGATTCATAAATAATGTGGTTAAGATAGGATTCTGCTGATCCCCAACTAAACACCCCTGTGTCACAGACCCGCTGGGACCCCAGCCACACTGGTAAATTTGGCAAACATTTCGTACCCTGAAATTTAAGCCCCACTTGGAAATTCAATGTTCAAAAATTGCACTGTTTTTTTAACCTTGGAAAAATATAATTTCTATCCTGATTGAGATTTCAATAGTTTTTTATCCCCCACTTAATAAAAAAGTTCCACCGGGGCTGTGAGACAGGGGTGTAACTAAAGTCTCTTTTATGAAGTATCGACGAATCAGACTTAGTTCAACAAGCGAACGGAATAAGTATGTATCTATTAAAAAAACTTTATCGGGTATAATGTGTAGAATATCTCTTAATATTGGGAGGGGGACATTTGTTAAGCCATAGAAGAGCCTAATAACGTGGTTTCAAAAAATAATGTGCTTAGCGAAAACACTTGTTACGATCAGACATGTAACTTTGTAGAAAACCTCTTTATATTGAAGGAGGTCTCTTGTATAAGGCAAGGATATATCCCCTTTTTATAAACTTTTTTGAAAAAAGAAAATTTTGAAGGATGACAAAAACCACCAAATGTAGTTTCAATAAAGCAAAATCCTTCCATTTTGTTAAAATCTTCTCCCCTTAAGAAATTTTAATGGTAAATTGCTTAAATTCATAACGGACATAAATAATTTCCTGTACTGGACGGAAATGAGAAAAAAAGAGGCTACTTTTAATCATTTTTGAAAATCTTCCGAAAATCAACCAGGGAGGCCTTTTGTTTAAAGATGGATTTGCTTCCCAGCCATAGAGATATTCCCTCAGTTGCTTTAGGTTTTCTGGGTGATCTTTTTTATTCCAAAATATTTACCTTTATAGAGAAGAAATGAAAGGAAGTCACAACGTATATCAACCAATAAATCATCATTCAAAGCGTCGTCTAAAAAACAGTAAATATTATTTTATCAAAAAATCTAAACATAATCACGTTCGCTCAAACTGAAAAAAAAAACAAACAAAAGCGAAACATTCAAACTTTCACATTATTTTTTAATATGAAACGTGTTTCAAAGACAGAATGACAATGCTAGTTAATAAACTTCAATGTGTTATATCGATTAAAAGAAATATCACTCACCAGAAAATAAATACCAGATCAAACCAACTTCTTCTTATCTTATGATTTATAACAGTAAGCTCATATCAAATGATTGGCCATTTCGAGGAATTTATTAACTACTACCGTGTGATAGATTTTAGCTTGTGTTGACATAAGAAAACCAATCGTAAAATGATAGTATAAACAGAAAAAGTATTTGCGTGTTAGTTCAGATATCAAGCTTTTTAAGAAAGAACGTCAATCATTTCGTTTTGTCATGACGTAATCCTCAAAAGAACATAAGAGGACTGGCTCTAGCTGATTTCTCTGATAAGAATCTTTATCTCCTTAGACCGAACATTCCCCGAAACAAAACCCGTAACGCGATCTGGAAAAATTACCAAAATACCTTTCAAACCATTCATATATAGAAATTATTTCCCTACTCGGAGTGTTATTAATTATCTTCATAGCAGAAATATTCGTGGGCCAGAAAAATATAATATACCTTAAGTGGATAAATTTTGGCGATTGGCCAAAATACGATATTTAGCGGGGATTTAATTTGGCGAATTGGAAATTTTGTCACAGTGAAATGGGTGAAAATTAATCAAAAATATACTAAAAAGTTGTGATTTTTCACATAATTCTCTTTTTGTTAAATTTGGCGGGGATTTAATTTGGCGAATTGCCGAATTTTGAAATTTTGGCGAACATTTAATTTGGCGAATTTTGGCACAATTCGCCAACCTGATAGGGGTATTCGTCGCGACGAACAGAATCTGAAATTTAATAGGTTAGTGAAAATACGCAACCTAATTGGTTGAAACTTACTAGCCAAAGTATTCTTTGTTCGTCGCAGTAATTTGCGTCAAAATACTCAACTTTGTCAATTTCATAGAACAACAATGCAACCCTTCGAGGAACATGGGGGGGGGGGGACTCAAGGATCTAAATCATAACCGTTTAAGCTACTCCATTAAATCTAGGGCTGCTTCTCTGTACAGAAAACGAACGATAGTCGAAAGGTTAAACTAGGATGCCGGCTGGTTCTTAAAGAAAGGAGTCTAGAGGCTTAATTAAGACTGAAGCTTAATAACAAATTAAGAGAAAGGTTCAACTTTCAGAAATGAAAGAGGAGCTTGATTGACAACTAACGAAAAATTAACAACCCAAATTTACTAGATCTTATGACGAAGAAAGCTACTGTAGTAAAGGGAAAATATTATTGAGATGAATAGACAAAGCATTGTCTCAAAACTTGTGAAGTTTCTTAAAAACCACATATTGTAGAAAGTAGTTCAAATATCAAGCCTGGACGTGCAACGACCAAAAAACAACAACCAATGACCAGAAAACAAAACATTACGTCACAAACTTAGGAGTCCTCTACGCTTACGTTACGAGAAAAATTGTTAAACAAATTGAGAGTAAATCACCTTACATAGTTCGACAGCGATATAGGATCACTGTCAGTTAGTCGCACTAGCGTCCCGCAATGTGTATTAATGCTGCGAAAGCGCTATATCGTTTACTTGACTCGCAATCAAACAAGCAACATGCTGAAAGGACCTACCTGATTATGAAAGTTAGATAGCAATGCGAAAAGAAAAATGGAAAAAATCAGTCAGAAAATATAGCGTTTAGCGAAAATACACAACGCAATAAATTCATCATTGATTGTTGATGGGGGGAGAGGGAAGGGTTGTAGGGAAAATATAAATAGGAAGTTCTGGTTACAAAAATCAGTTTTATTGACAATTGAATCATGCTTGATGGTGAGCATTGTTATCAATAATGTTTTTGTGTGAAAAACATAGAAATATAAGGAAAAAATCCAATGAAAATCTGCAAAAACGGCGATTTCCGGCATTTTCAACCGGAAAAAGTTTTTTCTCAAAAATTGAACTCGCCCGTCACATATTAGGTATTGTCATTTTGCATCAGTGTGCAAAATTTCATAAAAAAATATAAAGTACAGCTCGAGAAATTCAAGAAATACAGTCTTTCCGGCGAAAATAGGTTGTTCTCTCCGGCGATTTTTAAATAGTTTCGGCTTCACAAAATCAATTTTACTGAAAATTGAAACATGCTTGATGGTGGGCATTGCTAACAATAATGTTTTTGAATGAAAAAACAACCAATTATAAGGAAAAAGTCCAATGAAAATCTAGAAAAACGATTTTCCGCCGGAAAAAAAATTTTCTCAAAAATCGGACTCGGCCATGTTTTGGGCATTGTTAATACGCATCTTTCTGCGAAAAATCAGAAAAAACTAATGATAAAATCTCGAGAAAATGCTAAAAAAACAGTTTTTCCGGCATAAATTTTTTTTCGAAAATCGGACTCCGTCACATTTTGGCCATTGCCATTTTGCATTTTTGTGCCAAAAATCAGAAAAAACTAATGAGCCAATCTCAAGAAAAGCTGGTAACAGACGAACGGACGAACAGACAACGGTTACTTCATAGGACCTCCACCGGGGTACCCGGAGGTAGGTCCAATAAACCGGCGCTTTTTAATGAAATCAACAACTTCATAAAATATGAGAAATTACCTAGATTTTACCATTAATATGATCGGGTTTAATTTTTTCCTAATATATGATATTGGAACTTAAGGATTTGTCAAGCTGGCATAGCTTCTGGAAAAAGGCTTTACCCTTCGTCACAAAAGTCATGTGTTGCACAATCAGATTTGATCATTTCACGAAAGAAATTAACACACTGGTTTCATTTCCTAAATTCATTGGCAAACTCATTCGTTGACCAAACATGGACCTTTTAAAGGCTACAGTCATTTTAGACTGGAGTCTTTAAAACGTTTCTGCTCGTCTCTTAAATTCGTTATTCGTTTTGTCATTCAAAAATGCAATATTTCATGATAACGCCTGGTATCAATATGACAACTTTTAGGGAAGAAGAGGACGCCGAATAATCATTTGGATGATGTGAACCGATGACACTCCGGCAGCGTCCCAGTAAGGACGAAATTCAAGTCTCTTGTGGGAATCGTCTAACGAATCTATGGGACACGCACGTCATTGCGTTGATGTTTATGCTGCAGTATACAGTGCTGACGAGTCCTAATAAGGACGAAATGCATATGCTGCTCTACCACCCAATCTCCTGATAGAAGAAATTTTATGTACTTTTTCACATATACATATCTGGAGCATGCTATATCGATTGCTAATAGTCCGTAGAGTGATCAGAATTGATCAATATTTACAATTTTTTACCTCGACTAGTATCGGATATAGATTGTAATCGATGAGTAATCATCGATTAACTGATCGATATGTTATAGATGTCTGGAACAAATGTAGTAAAAAACCGTCTGATTGTCCCTTTGTGCTTTCAATTATAAATTTCAAAGGATTTAAAATCGGCACCGCGTTTGAGCATGTTAGCTTTCAATAAAAGTAGTGAAATTTAGTTACTAAATTACTAACTTTAAGCCTAAAATACATCAATTTTGACCTAAAATAAAAACAGGGTAAGAACGCAATTTGAAGTCCAAAGAGCCACCAAAAGAAATAAACAGTAGTCGAATCACATGAATAACTTACTGGTCCACAAATATACTCTTTTTGATTCCTACTGAGGGATATCAATTAAATTAAGTCATGATTTGTTTGTTATTTTTGCTTGCTGTTTGGACTATAAAAGAAGGAAAAGTAAATAGGGTCTTACGTCTTTAAGTTCAATAAATTTTCCGCTTATCATCAGCCTGCTGATTTTACTGAGTAATTGTTCTGACTGGATAGCCGAGCATGATTCATTCAAAAATTCGGTTAATGAAAGACTTTAGATCTTTTGATGTTTAAACTTTCGTTTCGTGGACTTCTTTGTACTCTTAGGTGCCAAATAAACCCCCCCCCCCCCCCCGCTTGTTAATTTTTCGAAAATTTCCCAGCCCCCCGGACCTTATTAGGACCCCCCCCGCTTATTAACATTTAAGAATGTTTTCAGCTGTCAAAGAGAAGGACCCTTATTTTGCTCTAAATAGTCCGATTTTAGCCTATATTTACGTTATTTTGGGTTTTCAGAAGTACAATTTCCAACCCCCCCGCCGGCAATTAGGTCCTCCCCGTTTATTAAAATCTCGAAAATTTTCCACCCCCCCCCCGTTTATTTGGCACCTAAGAGTACATACTAAGTTCAGTAACATCGAACAAAATCAATGTTGCTACGGCTCGAGTGCTCAAAGATGCTGACTTATTTTTTCTCGTAAAGTAAAAGTTTTTTAGATAATACCCAATCAATTATAAATCAAGTATAAATATTGTATAATATCAGGGATGATCAAAGTAAATTTTTCAAAAAAATGAGTTAGAATCTTCAGCAACCCAAGCCATGACCCGAAAATTGGAGTTGCTTACAAAAAACCTGGTGCTTTACTGATTACAAGCCAAGCATTATGCAATAATAATGACAATCAAGTGTACATACATGTCAAACAGCCTCGTGTATATACCGAGAGCACAACAAGATAAATTGACAGCGTTTGAGTCCTATCTTCTCAAGTTCTACAAATAGTTTAACTATTGAGTTTACACCTTGCTGAAAGATCTTGGAATGTCGTGAAAGGAATTTGAAAAACGAACCTTGAAATTTCAAGTTTCAAGTGACCGTAAAAAATACAGTTTTTGTATTCTGGCTAAGGAATTTAATGACCATTGACAAAAACAACCACATCATTTTATAATTTCGCACCTCATGGATGATGACTTTTTTGTTCGTCGTGACGTGGGAGTCGAAACGGCAGCCAACAATCAATCCAATCCCGGGGGGGAGGGGGTACTAGGGTTGGCGGTTGAGGGGTATGTGCAGGATGGACCTCCGAAAACCGACTCTCAGAGAGACTGATTTTTGCTGAAAAGGTGACCCTGGAGAGAAATGTTCACAAAAATTTCTTCGATTTTCAAAATAAAAAATTCTCCAATACTTTCGAAAAAATTTCTTACTTTCTTGACTGTTTACTTTCTTTGACTCGAGTTTGTGAAAAAACGACCCTTAGATTGACTAATTAAAACTTTCTGATTTTTGCAACCCTTAGCGAGACTTTGAAAGGTTAAAAAAACCGACCCCGACTGTCCGCACATACCCAGCACTCAATTTTGCCTAAGAGCCAAAATTAGTCGTCGTGTAATGATGTGTCCAAATCAACATCCCTCGATACACACACCCTCTCAAAAACAGAGTACTTGGAATGAAATCTACTCTCGATGTTTATAATTTCAATTGGATCTAAAATGTATATAATTGTCATAAAATTTCATATCAAAATATATATAATAAAGGTCTAACAAAAAAAATATCGTGAAAGTCATTTCACTTTAGAATAAAAATGCACTAATTTCTATACACAGACAGACAGACAGTATGGGCAAAAATTCATATAATCAAGATTTTATGATAAATCAACCCGACATCAAAACAATAGAGATTGCACTAATAATTCTACCTCAAAAAATCAAAACGAAATAAAACCAAAAAAGACAAAGGTTTGAAAATATTGAATAATATTTAAAAAAGCAACATATTTACAGCGCGTATTTAATAAACTAGAAGTCGTTGATTACCATCTGCGTGGCGTATTAGGTCCCAGGTCCCAGGGACCAAATTTGTTATCTACAATCATTTTTTTTTCATTGAAGTGTTTTTTTTCTCACCAACACTGAATTATAATAATATCCAATGATTTCCACGAAGTATTCTCCATCTTGAAAAGTTCTTTAATCGGACATTCTAAACCTTTCAAAAGTATGACCCGAGATTCTGTGAGGTCACCATTGATTAAAATCATGTTTTCCAGGCTTTCGAAGATTTTTTTAGCTGTCCTTTAGAATTCGAAGGTTCTTGTAGATGCTTATGCTGCTTAGATTACTTTTAATTTCCAGGTTTTAAAGTGGTGAAATACCTTTGGCAGTGCTTGATGGAAACAAAACTGGAGCTAAGTTAGGCTATAATAGGCGAGGAAAGGGTAGCAAGATATGAATTGGGGGTGGACAATAAGAAAAAACAGGAGGAGCCATAGTATCAAAAGCTCAAACACGTAAGTGTCAAACGAATGAAATCTTGACGATCCTGGCGATGGCATGCGAAATTGATTTTGTCAAAAAAAATTGATTTGCTCGGAGCATGCAAAACGCAAGCTAAATGAAAGCTTCTCTATATAGCTTTTAAGACTAGAGAAACCCTGTGATCCTCCGCGACAGCCCAACAAAGCATATCTAGCCCATACACACAATCAGAAACTCAGCGTATACCTGCTACTCATATCCCAAGCTCGTCTAACCTCAAAGCCATTGGTTTTTGACAGGAATACATTGACAAGAAACTGTCTGTGCTTCCGGCTGCCAAGTATGTCTGTAAGAAAAATGAGACAGAAAGTCAGCATGGAGGTCTATATTTCACTGTGCAGTGTTTGCAAATCAATAAACTTGGAAATCTGAGATGAGGGTAGTAAGGAGAATGGTTACATATAATAGTTTGGTGAACAGAAGTGGTAAAATTGAGTTTAATATTAAATTTCTCTTCCCCATGAATCCTTATCCAAAAAACTGATCAACAAGCGACTGGGTTCGAATTTGCATGAGTGGCAAAACAACATTGCATCATTATTGTTCAGGTAAATCAGAGATTTGGTAAACTCGATAGGGCAAAACAATTAAAACGGTGGGATGCAAGAAGAAGAAGAAGAAGAAGTCTCGATTAAATATATTACCGGTGCCAAACTTTTCTCTACTTTTTAAAGATGGTTAGATAGATCAGACAGAAACATCGAAGGTCAACCCAGTATGTTATATTAGATATCTTAGTGACTGCTTACCCAATAAGGATGGAATGCGAGACAACTCAGTGGTCCAATACGTTGACCAATGAAGCCATCATGGTAACGTATATTACTTAATGTCTCACCCTCCATATTCAACACCTTGATGCTCTGATTGGCCGATCCGCTGAAAACGAAGAAGAAGCAGATGTATTAACAACAAACCATATGGAAAACGAAAGCACAAAAAGTGTTTCAAAAGCTCATCGTAGTAAATAAATGATTACCTTATCGGGGAAAACTTCGTCGGGGAAAAGTGACGAAATTTTGGCAAAGTGATGAATATTTTTCCCCGACGAAAATTTTCCCCAGCCTTAATGCGTTTACCAACTACCAGCAAGTGACGAATATTTTTCCCCGACGAAAATTTTCTAACAGAAGAAAAATTGAACAAATTCTCTGAGGCTTAACATGATTCTTAAAAATTGTAATTATTAGACTGGTAGCGAGCCGGGAAGTATCTTATCCATTTGGTGGACTATAACTTTCTTGGAGTTTTTCTTGTTCCTTATGGTAATAAGAATGTTTTAATTTTCTGGGCCACCTGGATTTCTCACCTGAGTATCCATGATGGTGGACTTTTGGTCATTGGACCCCCGTAGGGAAAACTGAAAATTCTTCCAGCCCAAATATAGGCTTATCATATATCAATCGATCGGAAATCTGATACTAATAAATTTTAAGATAAAAAGTTGGGTCTGAAAACTTTCCTATCTCGAGATATAAATCACTTTCGTTTTCTCAGGTTTGGCTGCAGTTGTAAATTGACAATTTTTTAAGTCCCCAACTGCCTTAACCTCGTTTGGGAAAAAAACAAACTGGTGCCAGGGCCCAAAAAATAAAAAAACAGCATAAAAACCGAGGCTTCATTAGAGTGTCAAAGGGATAGGGTAGTCACCCGTTGAGAATTTTCAGCAAGAAATTCCCCTTTAACCTTCCTCTTAAACGAATATAATCATTTTGATGAGTTTTCGTTCGGAAAATATTTAGATATTACGAGACCGCCCATATCTGTTGCACAGAGTAAACAAAATATCAAGATAGAGATTTGAATGGGAAGTTCTTCTCTATGAAATCAGGTGTTCGAAAGGGGATGTCATTATATTAATATAGTTGTTCAAATTCTACTTTAAGCTGGTCTTTAATGGGTAACTTCCCCCCTTCTACAGGCCTGTCTAGAATCTTATATTTCCGCAACTGTGTATATGCTTTTCTCAATGTTTGTTCTGAGTGTTCTGGTCAGATTTTTTTCCCATTTCACCCATTTTTTAAGTCTTGTAAATAGCTATTGGAGAGCTTTCGAAAACTTTTAGAAACAGCTCAACAAATACGTCCTTTGCTATTTCATTGGGTCATTCCATTTTATGACCATACAGGGGGGGGGGGGGGGGGGGGTGGACGAACATTTTCAGGGGGTAATCCGAGAAGAATTTCCAGGAGGTCTAAAGAGGTGTTTTTTCATTTTTCCAGCGGGTAAAAAGTTATTCTTGAATTTCCAGGGGGTGAACAACTGATTTTAGTTCGTCTACCCTCACTTTAAGACATGAAAATAATTTTTTCCAAGGGTTCTTTTGAAAATTTTGCCACTTTCCAGGGGATATCTACACTTTTCCAGGAAATTTGTTTTCACTTGAAAAGGTTCGTCCACCCCCCTGTATGGAAATTTAATGGAGCAGCCCATTGGTGCTCCGATAAGAGTAAAATACATAGGGTAGATAAACGATGACGGTGGTTATATTTGTGTAAATTGTTGAAGAAGGAAAACCAAACAAATTTTTTATGGAGCGGAACTTTTTCAATCCAAAGAAAATATAATAATTCTGTGTTCAAAACTATTATGAGTAACAGACTCATTTATCAAGACCACTCATTAAGGATTTTCTTTGTACGAAAAAAAATTCAATGCTTTCATATCACACCTATCGAAATCGAAAGCATTAAGATTTTCAGACCGGGGCCAAATCTTTTCCGTTTCGACAAAAAAAGAATACAGTATGTGGCCCCCAAAACGGCGATCAAATTTGAAATTTCTCTCAAATCTAGAGGAAAAGAGATTTTACAAACATTTTTGCTGCATGAAAACCTTTAACATCTCTACTTTATTTCCTGGAAGTTCTTTTTCAAAATTTTCAATTTCAACAATATTTTTCAATCGCTTAAAGATAGGTAGCTTTTTTCTAATGGCCCCCAAAATGGAGGTTTGAAATTTTAGCGATTTCTCGAGATATCTTTAAGATATGAATACGCAATTTTGACCATAGTTTTGAAATATGATTTAGAGGGTTTTGGGCATAAATTTATTTGATAAAATTTTTACAGTATACCCCTGGTTGTCAAAATGCAGGTTTGGGGCCCCCAAAACGGAGGTGTAGTTAAAATCAAATTATTAAGCCCAGTGGTAATAGGGGGAAAAACTATGAACATATTTGTGTTTTCCCTTAAATTTACGACCCGATGGATGTAAATTTATGATTTTTATGAAATATTTCAAGATTTTCGATATTGCAAAGTCCAAACTGAAAAATTAGAAATTTTCAAAATGACAATTTTGATTTAACAACGTCTTAATTAAGTTTTTGAAAACAAATCTCTTTTCGAAATAGTTCCATTCATGTATGGAATAAGCTGTGAAAATTTTAGAAAAAAAGCTTAACTGAAACTGAAAATATTAAGCTTTAAAGATATTTTTCTCCTATATTTTGCAAAAAAATGACAGAATTTGCCGTTTTTGCTGATTCAGCGAAACATTTTATAATAATGTTAATTTTTTGTTATAAACTATTAACTCAAGGTGATAGGAATAGAATTCCAAGATTTTTTGCTTTTTCTCATATTTAGAATTTTCGGTTTTGTCAATGCTGATTCTAGGGCTCCAAAATACTGGTTGACCTTCAAGATGCTATATCTTTTACCCAGCCTCTAAAGTCACAGATGTTTTTGCATTTTCTGAACGGCATTAGGTGTAGAAAGTTTCCTATACCCCGTTTTCATAACTTATTTTCAATATCCAAGGTGCTAGAGTGAGTTATATGCAATTTTTATCTAATTTTGGTGTTAAAATATTTCCTTTAGACGCAAATATGTTATTTTGAATCCATCTCAAACCATCAAAAACATGCTCATTTTTTAGTATAACCATCATTCTTTCTAAATAAATAAAAATCGTTTAATTCTGATAAATCTACAAGTCAGAATCTTCATTTTAATGAAAACCTCCGTTTTGGGGGCCGTCTCCGTTTTGGGGGCCATATACTGTAACCCACAAGCAATTAACCTTTTATAAAGTTGTTCGAGTTGACGCTCTCTAATTCGACACGATACACTCCCTTATTCGATGAAAATTCAATTTTTCTTGAAAACCGAATTAGCGTCAGCTGTATACCGGATTACTTACTTACTTATTAATACATTTTTCGGTTTTTAGGAGGGTTTATTCGAGGGGGTGTTTAAAAGAGGGGGGCATTTAAAAAAAGTAATATGGTAACTGTATCACCATACCATACCATATCATATAGGCCGTGGCCAGTGGCCCAAAAACGTTTCACTTTTTTCAAAATGTCCGTGATCAACTTTTTGATATGTTTCCTAGTCAATTTGAGGGTGCTGATTTGGAATTTAAATGTTATCAAGCTTGAAAACCCGATTTTTGGGGGGTCTTCAAAATCAAAAAATATCTATACCACGTGGATCTGCGTGGATAGAGCTCTTCAAACTGAGCAAAAAATGTATTACATCAAAGTCTCAACTTATCTTGATCAAAAGTTATGGGCGTTTTTGTTGTCAAAAAGTGCTATAATTTTGCATAAATCATGCATATTGTGGGAAAATTCCCTGTTTTTAATCATTTTTTGACCACAAAAAGTCTATAACTTTTGATCAAGAAAAGTTGAGACTTTGATCTAATACATTTTTCTGCTCAATTTGAAGAGCTCTATCAAGAAAAGTTGAGACTTTGATCTAATACATTTTTAAGAGCTCTATCAAGAAAAGTTGAGACTTTGATCTAATACATTTTTAAGAGCTCTATCAAGAAAAGTTGAGACTTTGATCTAATACATTTTTAAGAGCTCTATCAAGAAAAGTTGGAGTAAGAGCTCTATCAAGAAAAGTTGAGACTTTGATCTAATACATTTTTAAGAGCTCTATCAAGAAAAGTTGAGACTTTGATCTAATACATTTTTAAGAGCTCTATCAAGAAAAGTTGAGACTTTGATCTAATACATTTTTAAGAGCTCTATCAAGAAAAGTTGAGACTTTGATCTAATACATTTTTAAGAGCTCTATCAAGAAAAGTTGAGACTTTGATCTAATACATTTTTAAGAGCTCTATCAAGAAAAGTTGGGACTTTGATCTAATACATTTTTAAGAGCTTTAGAAAAGAGCTCTATCAAGAAAAGTTGAGACTTTGATCTAATACATTTTTAAGAGCTCTATCAAGAAAAGTTGGGACTTTGATCTAATACATTTTTAAGAGCTCTATCAAGAAAAGTTGGGACTTTGATCTAATACATTTTTAAGAGCTCTATCAAGAAAAGTTGAGACTTGATCTAATACATTTTTAAGAGCTCTATTCAAGAAAAAGACTTGATCTAATACAGTTTTAAGCTCTATCAAGAAAAGTTGGGACTTTGATCTAATACATTTTTAAGAGCTCTATCAAGAAAAGTTGAGACTTTGATCTAATACATTTTTTTGCTCAGTTTGAAGAGCTCTATCAGGTGGTATAGGTCTTTTTTTGATTTTGAAGACCCCCCAAAAATCATGAATGATGAATTTTTAGGGCTTACAATTTTGCCTGAAAACCTGTGAAAACCCACAAATCGCAACTTATGCCACAAAACTGCGGTTTTACAAGCTTGGTAACATTCAAATTCGGAATCAGCACCCTCAACTTGACTAGGAAACATATCAAAAAGTTGGTCACGGACATTTTCAATTTTTTCTTTATTTTTGAAGTTTTAGCAATTAAATCCACTGGCCACGGCCTAATACCATTTTGCTACATGTGATTTGGTATGCTTATTTAAACAAAGTGGAAGAAGAAGGGTGTACATACCATGCGATGAGATCAGCTTGTTGGTGCACATCAAAGCAAGTGAGACCGACCACCGTTTTTTCACTAGCAATTGTCTTCACTGAACTTGTTAATCGCTGATCCCAAAATTTGATGTCTCCTTCGACACTATCGAATAAATATAACAGAACCATCACAACTATTCAGATTCTATGATGAACAAGTGATACTTTTATGGACCTACCTGGTTATGCATTTAACAAATGTAATTAATTGATATCTACGTGAGCATGACCGTTAAACAATCATTCAGAACAGAAATAGTGACGATCTATTAAAATTAGTCGTTTGTTTCTAATAAAAAAAACGTCTAGAAACCAAAATTTCATGCTCTTGAAATAATCTTTCATATTCAGGACTCCGTGAGCAAAAAAAAACATCTTTCTTATAAAAAAATTGAGTAATTTGGCTAAGAACATTGGTGTATGCTTATTAATAGTGATTCTTATAAATAAAGATGCGTTTTTTTAGCTGAAAAATTCTTTTTTTACAAAAATCTGCTCGAGCCATCTTTTACCTACTTTCATGTAAAAAATCAGAAAAAAACAATGATCCAATGTTTCACACAAAGTCCAAAAAACCCTTTTTTTAGCCGTTTTTGGCCCAAATTGGCCCAAAAACATTTTTTTTCGAAAATCGGGCTCCGTCACATTTAAGGGTTTAAAGTTATGCATCTTTGTGCAAAAAATCATAAAGAATGAAAGAGCTAATCTCAAGAAAAGCTAATACCTAAGTAATTGATAATGTGCTTATAAAAAAATACCGAATTCGAATTTCTATAAAAACACGCTAAGCAACCAAAATTTCATGTCTAAACACACATACTCTCTAAAAGTAAGCCCTCATGAGCAAAAAAAACATCCATCTCATAAAAAAATTGAGTAATTTGACTATAAGAACATTGATGTATGCTTATTAATAGTGATTCTTATAGATAAACATGCGTTTTTTGAGCCAACAAAATTTTTTTGCGAAAATCTGCTTGAGCCATCTTTTACCTATGATGGTACCCTACTTTCATACAAAAAATCAGAAAAAATTAATGACCCAATTTTTCACAAAGTCTAAAAAACCCGTTTTTTAGCCTTTTTTTGGCCCAAATTGGCCCAAAAAAATTTTTTATCGAAAATCGGGCTCCGTCACATTTTGGCCACCACCATTTTGCACCTTTGTACCAAAAATCAAAAGATTCCTATGATTCAATCCTGAGAAAAGTTGGTAACAGACGAACAGACGAACGAACGGACGGACGAACGAACAAACACAGGTTAATTTATAGGACCTCCACCGGGGTAGGTCCAAAAATCGCATCCGGTAATTGCCTATTCCAAGCAAACGTCAAATACGGAGTTGCCTGATCAAACCACCTCTATCGACACTATATCAAATCATGGCTGGCAGCACTCTTATGTTTCTACTGATGTTATCAAGTAAAAAAAGCGCGACGTGGCGTGCATACTTCTTTACGAGAGCCGTAACACGTAGATAAGACTCATTACATGCAATACCAAAATAAATTCTTTGATTTTTAACAAAACTGTGAAACTTTTATAAATATAATTTTCCACTCAAAACGTCAATTTTTCTTTTGTATTAACATATTGAATTTATTATATTTTTGAGAGACAGTGTATGTAGTGTGGCATATAATGGATTAGCAGTTTACATCACTAAAGACCTCTCCAAAAGCTACAGTGGTATGATTTTCAGAATTGAACCGTGCAGACATAACAAAGAAACTTTTGAAAATAATTTATAGTCTGCACATTTCATTTGGGCTATTGTTAAGGAAGCTCAAACCATTCTTTCCACCAGCCAACACAATGAAAATATTTGCAAAGATTTATCCAGAAGAAACTATAAGAATAGACTTTAACAGGCTTACTGGTCTTAAATGAAACTGGAATTCCATGATTTTCCAGGGTAATTTTTGCGATTTTCCCGGACTTAAATCCTAAGTCGAAAATATGTCCAATAAAGAAAAACTTTAAATCTAAAAAATACCTACCTAGCACTGATGATGTTATTGGTGGTGAGGTCGTTATCATTGTTTCGATTGAAAAGAACATTGACCACCCACGTGCTGTGTTCACGTAACGTCATCACACGACTGAATGAACAAAAATGGGAATTGTTGTCAACTTTAGAAATCATCATCTGGGTGCAAGAGGAAGTATAATTCGCTTCCACAGTAGTGATGTAGCGCCGTTTGTCTTAAGACAAGATTTTAACACTACAATGACTTCTTTGTGGAAAAGACTCCCTTTCGAAAAAAACTCCGACCAAAAATGGCGGATATAGCTTGGTCCAGAGTTTATTAAGATCAGCGAAGTGGACTATTCTCTTTCGCTAATTCACCCTAACAAATTCAATTAAAGGGTTATTTCATTTTCCCAAAGCATTTCAAACCATTATTTCTTGATAACGTAAAGAAGAACGAACGCTCAGGCAAACGGTCAAATTTAATTTAAAATGAAATGGCGAATCTTTATCCGTCCAAAGATGATTTTGCTTTTACTCTCTATTCAGATAAATTTGTTTACTAAAGGCCCTAGATCCAGGGAATCCTCTGGCTATTTGCTAAGAGGAAGGCCAAAACTTGACCTGGTGAGGAGGGGAGGGTATTCTTTTTGAAGGTTTCTTCACCATTCACCTACTTACCAATCGTCAGCTGGTAACCTTCGGTCATAAAGACGTACTGAACCATCACCGAGACCAGCCACCAGAATGTTTTGATTCATGGGATCACATGACATGCTAGTCACACAACTGTCTGCCCCCGTTGGGATGTCCTGTAAAAAAATAAATAAGTCATCGGTGAAATAGCAAGGACAAAATAACGAATACCTTAATCCCATCGAGCACCTTTATTTTCGCGCCCTTAATCAACCGCTTAAAATTGGGTATTCGTGCACCGTTTGATTTTCCCGCATCTTGTAATTTCTTTGATATTTATAAAATTTAAGGTTATGAGAGCAAAATGGAATCAAAATCAGAACTTTAAATCGCTTTTAGAGTGAGTTTTAGACAGATTTTACATCCAAGAGGCAAATGAGATTCCCACACTATTAGAACGATTACTATTAAGTGAAAATAAATGGGATTGAGATATCTTCAAGTACTTTACGACAGGTTTCGAAAACTCGATTATGGTACATCGACAGTTCTAGGCCATATGGGAGCATATCTGGAAGAGTTCCAAAAAACCGAGCCACACGTAACCCTAAAACCTAGTTCACGCATTCTTTTTACCATGACTTTCAGCTCACGATGCGCATCCCATACACGAACGAGTCGAACGTCGCCGGACGCTAGAAGACTTCCCGATTGTGGCACCCACGTCGTCACCAGGCCAGAGCCGGCACCTACAAAAGGAATAATGTGGTTTACAATTCATGAAACGAATTGCCACCGTCAGTTTTCAAGGTCATTGCGTTCCGATTTCGGCATTCCCAAATGAACTCTATTAGTTGCTCAAATGAAGAAAAGTCCCTTGGGCAACTCAGTTTTGATATCGTCTTGGTAATGTTGTACTTGTGATGGTTAAATGACCCAGAATATCACTTGGGCAGGTCGCACAGGGGTGACATAAAACCGTGACATAAAACGAGGGGTTTGACTTTCATAAGAAAGAGTGTTGAGTCTATTACCTCTTTGCGATGGGATCATTCCACTGAGGGCTGTCCATGCGGTAACAAGTTTCAAACGACCATTTTCATCGTCGCAGTAATTACGCCATATTCGAACTGCGCCATCGTCTGAAAAATATATACAATAAAATATAGCATCTCCTCTTGGAATTCAAGTTAGTTATCGTATAAATATTTCTAAGTAAGAAACCTGTTGAGCTTCAAAAGAACCAATGAGAAGTCACAAGACTAGGAATTTGAACAATATTTTTTTATTTTAGTATATCATTGGGTCTAATTTTAAGCGCCTCTGAGCCGTTTACATATATACCTGAGCCGGTGAGAAGTAGCGACAAATCATGCTCGTTCAATATATTGAGTGAAGTGATGCGACTCGTCTTCGGGTTTCCGTTGACAAAGTGGTTCAATTTGGAGCCTGCTTCATAATTCCATATCGAAACGCCCGTCTTGTCCGCCACTGCCAGGTGAGGTTCGTAAGGGTGGAATTTGATGACACAGGGTGGTTGTATGTTTTTATTGATGAAGAGCTCATCGTCCAATCGAGCGGGCGCTGAAACGATGGAATTTTCAATAATATGAAATTGAAAACAATGCAAGGTCACAAAGAGGATAGAGGAAGTTTATGAAATAACCAGTAACCAATCGTTGGATTTGGCTGAAAATTCATATAGCTCCTCTTACGATACAAATAAACTCAAGGGAACTAACTGTTAATCAAGGTGGAAGTGCAAGAAAACATTTTTACAAAAATTCAAAACTAAAGTAAAATTTTGACTCACGTGCTTCGCGCATTTGTTTCGCGGATTGGGTTCGTACTTTGGAGTTGCGCAAAAACCTCCATTCTCGTTCAATGAATTGTGGACTATTGGGGTCCAGTTCAACGTTGGGCTTCATCACCGATTGTGCGAAATACCCACAACACCATTCGTAAAACCTGAAAAGAAAATCATAGCGACAAGAGTGATACGATAAAAGTGAACGTTTTAGTATTATTCTAGTGCAGAAATGCCTATCCTTTGGTTTTGTATGCTCCTCAATCTTGGATGCTGTGCACATATGGTACTTGATCGTCAAAAATGGTTAAATTTATGGCTTCAAAAAGAAAACCTCTTATCAAATGATTTTTTGACCGGCAGAAACACTCGCTAATTCCGTAGATCCTTCTACTGAGAAGGGAATGGAAGAAAAATATTGATATTACATACTTAGTTTGTACGAGGACGGGTTTTGTGGTCAGTGGCTCTTCTTCATCCGACTCTGAGGAATCTTCTTCGGCGACTGGTGCGGTGTCCGGCCCTACATTCACCAAAAGAAAAGATATCGTCTGTAAGAACACCGTGTTTTAAAGTGTGTCTCTTTCTCATGTTAGTTTAACGTTTAAGGTTGCTCAAAAGAAGATACAGTAAGTCGGGATACAGAGGGAAATCGTTCAAGTAAAAGAGAGATGATCCGTTGGTACAGTTAATTGGAAGTTATACTAACTTTCCCTGTTATTTACGACCACGTCTGCTGTTTTCCAACTTGAATAGCCGAATAATTCCCAAATGGACCCAACATAAACTTTCCACATATAGACGGTCAAGGTAACTATAATTATCAAACGTTTTTTTAAGATACAAATCAAATGAAAGATAAAACCGAGTACCTTTATCGAAATTTCTTCTTTTTGTGGGGAAGAGTATGGAGTGGGGATTGATGTTTGGTACGGAGCTTGTTGAGAGGCGTTTCATGCGCACCGCATCAGGTGTGTTGGGTCCTGATCGCACGTTAGTGGTGCTCGGTTGCGGCGTACTGGGTGCTGAAGGTGTACTCTTTGTACTGTTCACTTGTGCAGATGAGCTGTAAATGAAGAATAACCAGTCATTCTAAATTTGATTTTCAAATCTAGTTCCAAGAATTGAGTTGCTTGTCATAGAGTTACTTCTTAATCGTTGTTAAAATTAACGTTACTGAAATGAATCCGTCTTATTTGGCGTAGTAAACCGAACTTAAGAAATATTTGTCCTTGTGGTAAATGTTGATCATACTTCTGGTAAGCGTTAAGTCAATAAAGTGTAATTACACTGGTAATAAGCCAAGTCTTACACCAGTTCGGAGAGAAAAACAAAAAATAAAACATTGTCAGTCACGGTCATAAAATTTATGCGTAGGAATCCTACTCTGCTTACCTTCTTCTGAAACTCTTGTCCAAATGCAAATGCGCGTCCGGATGAAGGAATTCACTTGTGTTAGGTGAAGAAGGCATCGAATAGAAACCTTGGTTGGACTTACTTCGCGGTTGTGATGCACCGATCGTCGCCTGCAGACAATAGAGAAGTAGAGAAGTAAAAAACTAAGAGAATCCTTCTTGAAACAAGTATAGAAACAAAATTCGAGTGTTGCGCTAACATGAGTAATAACAACATAAAAACATTGGAAACATGAAGGCATCAGTTTTTGAAGATTATTTCAAGTGAGCTTAGATACCGTACGTCAACAAATGGAGCTCCCTATAATTCACAAGTTATAAAGACGAGTTTCCAGGGCAAAAGTCAACTCACTCGTGTCCCAGAAACAGAAAATTGACGCCCTGAAAAGTGGGCGGTATACCTTAACAGTGACATTATTAACGACTTTCTTCGCCATTTCCGCAACGTCAGGGTATGGATCCACGGACAGGTTTAACATCACCTTAAGTTAAAACAACACATAAATAAAACAGCAAGAAAAGCAAACAAAAATAAAAATGATGATTGATGATCATGATCGAGTCTAAAAACAATTTCCACAATATACACAGTATTTGGTCAAAACAGACGATTTCAAAGTAGCGAAACCAGCCTAAGGTTTCTCGTGTTTCTCAAACCTCAGTCCAATTGAACTTTCATCTAAAGTCAATTGTCTAAAATATTGACCTCGTAAAAAGAGGAATGTAGTGTTACCTTCCAGACTCTTGTGTAGACGGTTTCATGTAGTGTTGAGGAGCCAGAGGAGGTACTGGTGGTCCTCGGCGGTCGCAAAAACACACCACTCTCACTGTCCAATGAACTACTTTGGCTGTTCTGACGGCTGTGACTCGAACCTGAAACGTGGCAAATTAGTATGAAGAGAAATACTGTGTCATTGAAGATGTTAATCTAAACGTTCTATTTCAAGCCAGTGAATGATTTTCAAAAGAAGAGCAACGGTTACATTTAAAATACTTTCAAACAATAGTCATAGAAAGCAAGCAAAATTATCTAAAATTCTCCTCAATGAAAACTATCCTCCTTAAAAACTATAGAAAGTCATACTTGGTATCCTTGGTACATCTCTTGAGCTTTGGTGTTTCTTGAGGGTGCTACTATCCGTGCTGGTCATGAAAGCTGCATCACTACCTTGTGCAACTAAGATCCAACCTTTCTTTGTTTCTGGTTCATGGGGACTGGAACCGAGAACGTCTCTTCGCCTGTCTTCTTCTAAGAATTGCACTGCCACCACACTGAAAGCTTGCTCAAACTGCACGATTAGACCATAGAATGCTACGACAAGCTCCTGAAAAAAGTGGCGTTAAAACATTTTGAAGAGTTCATAAAAATTTAGAATTTGAAAGTTAGTTGTTCAAACCAAGTGAAATAACGTTTAAATGTGGGTTAAACATGTTTTTGAAGCTTTTGGGAAAGTGAATTTTGACCAACTATTACTGTAGTATTTCCACGTTACCCGGCACTTTAATCGGAGTTACCTGGCTTTGTATCCAAGCGTAAGTTGGATAGCGTTATATTTGACTTCTAGAGTATACTCAAACCAAAATCGATTGAATAAAAAGAACATGTAATCGAACCTTTCGGACGAGAGGGCTACCATCGTTACCAACAGTTGAAGCCAACATGGTAGCAACACTGTGGTCCACCATGTTCGCGTGATCTGAGCGATTCCCTGTGTTTGAAATCAAACGTCCCAATGCGAATACAGCCGCTGCTCGAACCTATAGGTGGAAAGATTTTAAGGTTTGTGGGTAATGGGTATGTGAGATTATTAATGATTAATGATCAATGATCAAACCTTTATGTCCTCGTCACTCAAAAAAAATGTTAAATTTGAACGATTTGCTTCAAGCTCCGATATGATTTGCGAAAAGAAAGTTGACGAGAATAATCTTTATAGACCGGAAAAGTCGAAAAAAGAATGAGAGATACCTCTGGTAAGTTATCAGTCAACAACTTCGCAATTTTGTCTTGGGCGCTGTCTCTAATAGCACACCACCTTGCAGCGTCGCATTGCGTCCAGATGAGACCCAAACAAAGAGCTAACCATTGTCGTAACAAAGGGTGAGTTTCATCCAGGTGTTCCAAGCAGATGGAGATCATACTACCTTTCAAACATGCTTCCTGTATTAAAGGCAAAACATTTTAACGCAAGTGTTGACCTTGTTTTCAGAGAATTATGCGCAGAAGGAAAAAAGAGAGGCTTTTCAACGTGACGTAAATTTCATCTTGTTGTCGTGTTACAAATAGTACAGGTTTTACTCGGATTGGCTAATCGGGTGTCTTGGAGAATGCAAATTAGGGAAACAACACACTCATTCTTGCGATGTACGAAACCATAGTAGAAATATCTTTTTACAATTTATCTTTTCAACAATACTTTGAAACTAGGTCAACAAAAAATCTCAAAGAAGTTGTATTGGTGAGAGAATAAATGTCACAACTGACCTGACCAGCAGGATAATCATGGATAATTTTTGCTATAACAAAACTTCCGGTTGTCTTATGCTCCGGCTGAAAGAAATAATCCACTCTGGTTATATATAAGATGTACAAGGAAACAAGAAAAAGACCCTCCTATTTGCGTCAAAGAGAAATGAAAAAGGACGTGTTTCAGTCTGAATCGTTCCCAAAGAGTATTATTATCGGCCAAAACCCTGTTATAGTCGATGTTTCACGAGAGGAAAACCAGTGAGGTAGGGTACCTAGCATAGTAAATAAACCTTTCTTGGTTCAATATGATATCATATCACTGCAAGGAGAGAAGAGACACGCGAATACTTACAGGCATGTAAGGGTCCGACAGAACAGAAAGAAAATATTTGTGGTTGTTGGCTTTCACCAAGTCCATTTGACAGCTCTAGAAAGAGGAGGAAAGAAGTTTGCGATTACAAAGCAATAAAATACAAAAGACAAAAATTACCACATGAAAATGACAACATGTTGAACCTATTTCATTGGAAAAAGGCTTTTTATAATGAGCCAAAACAAGCCAGCGTGTGAGGTAATTATGTCTTCGTTTTATACAAGATGTAATGTTTAAAGTGTAGAATTTCCATTTGAGTTGGAAAAACGATTTGCACAATAATTTTGTCGATTTTTAATGATTTGTACTGAAGTTTGAATTTTGTTAAGAAATACTATTTTTCAATGTTATGTTTTTCCATTTATATTTTAATGAAAAAGCTTTCTTACACTGTCGACAGCCAATATCTTGGCCCAGATGAAAACCATGAGAGGACGTATTTCACGAGCTGTGCTTTGCAACAGCTTCAATACGTAGTGGAAGATGCCAACGTTGAGAGCCTAGCGAAAAAGGAAAAACGGTTAGAAATATACTTTATTCAGCAGCATATGGCTTGAAAAAACCATTTGGATCACGAGGTTCCAGTCGTGTAGTCTAAAGATCGTTTGACGCGTTTGGAATTCAGAATTATAAAAATCAGTGTCTAGAAAATGGAATGTTCTTTGTACATACCAAACCAACAGCCCAAGGACCAAGATCCAAAAACCGTCCAAGCAAGTCTAGCGCTCGCAAACGATGGACTTGGCTCAACAAAACCTACAAGAAAGAAAAAGTCACCAAATTAAATAAATAGTACACCAGGTTTAATATGAAAACGAATCTTTGTTTTCCGTATCATCCCTGCATCCCTCACGTAGGAAAGAGAGCGGCGATTCAGGCAATACTTAAAAAAGATACATTCTACAAGCTTACCTGTAAGACGATTGGTAATTGTTCAGGAGGGTCACGTCTCGATGAGCCCATAGCCAACCACACTTGGAAAGCGGTCAAATGTTCTGCAAAGAAGGAGCTGTTCTTGTATTTACTTTCATCGTTGATGATGACGGGAAGTTGTGATAAACACTGATCCACTGCCAAGTCCCATGCTTGCCTAAAGTTATAGGTGTAAAAATGGAGAATTTCCATCACAGCAGGATCAAGAGATCTCAGGTGTAAGGATTGAGGCTACCCTTTTACTGCAATCAGTGACAAAATACTTGGCACAAAAGGGAAATCCACCGGGAAGTGTTGAAACAACAATCGATTCGCAAGTGCTCTAAAGTAGGTTCCAAGGGTAGAGTTTTAACGCTAGACTTAAAATTGGGACCTTAGGATGTGAGGATCCAAAAGTTCAAAAATGATCCAGTAGGGCTTGAAATATAACCTAGAAACCAATAAATCCCTCCCAGATCGAAATAGTCGATGAAATCAAGTTGAAGGCCTGAAATTGACATTCTCGCTCGAACTTCAATTTTCGTAAAATGGTAAATTAGCCAAAAGTGCCAATATGTTATGGCACTGATTGTAGATATCTTGCAAGAATAATAAACAAACAATTAGCGTTAAACCAATACTACTTTTCAAAAGGCGCGTCTCAGTTTAATAGTTATGAATTTTAAAGTTTTCTTTCCCAACAATCAACAATGAAAATGATGTCCAATAATTTCAGCAAATTTTGAGAGATTGAGTGGCTTACCACATTGGGTGGTGATACATAGAAGGGAGTTTCGGACAAGTGACCGGTGTACAATTGTATGATCGCATCACTCTTTCTGCAAGCAGAAAATGTCGGAACAAACTTGCCACCATAGAGTCAGTCCGGAACAGTTTTTGAAATAAATCTGAAAGACAACGAAGTGTTAATAAATGCAAATTTGTTGCTGCAAAATACAAAATATTGCAATTTGGGCAAGGAAGCCATAATGCGAATTCTGATAATAATACATGTATTGAATGAAATCTACCATGTGACATACCTCTTGGTAATGTGTTCCATGCAATAGTGTCAGTTACTGCAGTAAAAATCCAATTCAATTCCCCCAATGGAGTTCGTCTGTCATTAAGTTGTCCTGGAATCCTAAAATACAGTGGTAGATTAAAAACCAAAAAGTTTTCCCTCTGTCAATGTCATCAGAAAGACAACTTTAGGCCCTCTAATAAAAACTCGAGACGCCATACTTTACTTAGACTGAAGTAAGTAATGTATATTATAGATTAAAAATTCAGGTACTCTATGCCTTAGTAATAGTAATCGTATCATCAAACAGATTATAATAATAGGATTCATAAACAAAGTTTAAGACAGATTACAACATAAGAAATTGTGTCTTACTTATCTAATAATTCGTTGGTGATGCCAGGCACCAGATTGTGGTAGCTCTTCTGGCTTATGAACCTGTGAAAGAATTTCAAAGTATCCAAAATCAGTTTCATTGTCAACACTCATCTTTAATATTCTTTGTAGCAAAGCCTTGTCCAAAGCAACCCAAACATTCCTCTTTTATACATATTTATCCGAAAGAAGGGGAGAGCACAGCATTCTTTCCCCCTGGATTTTTTCCATAACCGTTAATAAGCATTTTATTTCAATTGTTAAGCATTTGACAGGCATCATTTTTCAAGTCTTTTCATTATGAGCGGGCCAAGGACTAAGCGGGCCAGAGATTGAACCCATAGCGCTTTACATAGCCTACGACCAATCTCTTCTGTGACTGTAAAAACCGCAAACGGTTTGAAAGATATAGGAAAAAATTTCAATCAAACTTTTTTTACCATTTCAATGCCACCTTCATGGGTGTTGTCAAACACGCAGTAAACAAATCTGCAGGGAGGTCTGGAACCATTGGTAAAAGTTCATTTGTACCGCAAGCTGCCATTTGCAAACAGTTTCTAACTGGTGGTATTTGTGGACTGGCAACGCCTTGCGATAACTGTTTCTAAATAAAGATATCAGGATGCAAAATTTTTTTAAAAGGACAGCCTTCTATAGTTCAATAAGCTTTTAGTATAACAGGGGTTTCTCATCTAGATTTTTTTTAAAGCAAATTATGTTAAAGCATCAGTACTTGGGCATAGTGTCTTGTACTAACTGCTTGACCCCCCCCCCTGGTCGGATCAGCAAGGAGGGAATCATAACAATGTCTTCCTGAGCCTTCTTTTTCAGATTTTATCAACTAACCTCATAATCATTCTCACGTGTTTGTTTGAATTGGTTGAATGATTCAAGGATCAAACCTAAATGTGATAAGATATATTTCAATAGATGAAGGTAAGAGCAGACCAAATTCAGTTCTTTGTGAAAATTCAGTTCTTTGTGTAGCTCTTTTTGGTAACCAATAAATTCCTCAGTAATCTAAGTTCTTTTTTTCTGCAATATTCAATTACCTCTTAATCCAAAGTGGTTGCCTTTTGATTAAATTCTAGATTTTATTATATTTAGATAGATTTTATTTTATTACCATTTTATTTTACATTCAGGAAATTGTACGTATGTACCCTCTGAATTATTGAATAGAAATAGAAAAGAAAAGAAATAGAAACAAGTGAAACCAAATATTAGTAAAATGAGAAATTTTTTAATGATGACAAACTTTAAATTTACCTTTCAAACTCAGTTGAGTAAAAAAGGATAAAACAAGAGACGAACCTGCATTCGAACAATCATAAACATAAATAGAAGGACTTCCCATCCAAGTTTGAAGATCGTAAACTGATAATGGAATGTATTGAGTGTATTGCTAAAATAGGATGATAAAATAGAAGTTCTAAATAGAAATCAATTACTGTCATATATATTGGACTATTCTTGAAAAATATTTAACTCCCCTGTATGTGGTTATAATTTCATATTTTACAGGGTACCTGAAAAAATTGCCTAAAATCAAAAATTCTAAAGATAAGGGAATGAAAAATAAGTAGACCCATTGAAGTCCAGCGAAGGGGGCAGAACCGACGAATTTTCACTAAAATAGCCTAAAAAAGTTAGGGATCCAACCTACAAAAATGGCCTCCAAAGGCTAAATAATGGGATAACAAAACATACCTTATTGAAGACCCAAATTTCACCATTCAATGTCGGACGAGGAACCCCATGACCATTGTAATGAAACAAAACATGCTCCTCCTTAAAAAGTCAAGCAGAAAATGCTCTTACCATCCATAAAATCTTAACCTTTCCAGACGAATCGATCTTTAGAAACAACCTAGGAAATAAACTTAAATTGGAAGAAAATAAATATACCTTAGCATTTCGTCTCAAAGATGTACATAACTTCTTCACGTCATCTACTGTAGGATCAAGGCTATGACGGTATCTTGCCTATTGGAAAATTTAAGACATAAATACATGGTTATCTTCAAACAAAGCTATTTTTATTATTGTTCTAAATCTAATTCCCTCTAAACAGAAAATCGAGAAGCTGTTTATATTTCAGTATCTTGATAAAACACTTTTCCCTTAACAAACTCAAGACTCCCTAGAACTCTAGAACCACTGAGGTAATCAAACTTTGATAAAACCAGGGTTAACCCAGACCACAGAAACAATTCTAACAACAATGAATAAACCATAAAGAAGAGAGCACAACAACGTTGTATCACTATTAGAATTCAAATAATTCAATGTTATACCCTTGACTGCCATCTTTCATACTGCTGTTGCAAAGCATTGCCAATTGTATCCAAAGCTTTTTGTGGGTTCAATGTTAATGGATCTAAACAAAGCCAAAGAAAAAAACTTTGTGAACATTGATGCAAACTTGAAGAGGATTTGATCACAAAAAGAATCAATGCGCCAACTGTATCATATTACAACTTGTTTTAGTGGGATACACAATCAAAGAAATAAGTGATTTCAGCCCCCGTTACTGAAGTGCAATTCAAATCAAATCACCACAAAAGAGATTACAGAGTCTGCCCCTAAACCAGTTTTAAATGAAATAAATTGAACAAAAGAAATCACAAATTTTTATTCTTCCACAAATTCTTCTTTTTTATTACCAAAGCAAGGGAGCATTTAAAGAGGCATAGCATATCCTATGGTCATACCTATCCAACATTCCATTCTAGCACAAGGATTTGTTTTGACGACATCTGGTGGGTCAACACCAACATTTAAACATAGGACGAGTGCAACACTTACAGTTCGAATCTAGGAAGAAAAACAAAATATTATGTTCAACAGATTTTAGAATGATCATAATAAGTTTGTCTACTAAACTATTGTATAAGTTAAAAAGGTTCCACGATTAACAGATAAACTTTCCATTTCATTTGTGATTACTTGTCTTGCCAAATGCTCAAATCCATTTCATACTTAGATTAAGTAACTCTCAGTTTTTTACGTTTGGTGTCTATAACCTATTCTAAAATCTAATTAGCCCAATCAAAATCCATTACTTTTATCAAAGAGTCTAAAGAAAAATATACAAACCCTTTCTTTTAGTCTCCATGTTTGGAGGTGATATTCAACAGAGTTTATTTTCTCTTTGTGTCGCTTTTTCATGAAACATAATTGAAGTTGCCAATCTAAGAGTTCATCTTCGTCCTCAGTGCCGTCATCAAGACCGTCATAACTTTCTTCCTCATCTGACATCTTCAATTAACGTTAGAAGTCACCACCTCCTCTTCATGTCAAACTTTGTCAACTAGAAAGTCATGATTACTTTTTATTTACTTTTCCTAAAAAGAATCGATTGAGTCTTATTATTAGGCTACGTCGTCGTAGATTTCTTTAAATAGAGTTTAGCCCTAGGAATACCTCTCACTTTCCATATATGACTCTTGTCTTTTCTCTTTTGTCTTATTATTCTCTCGCTGAAACCTAATTTCAATCCATGATGTTCATCTTTATCTGCTTCTTTTGTCGTGATGTTACTGCAAGCTTTTTGTCTGCTTGTTTTAATCCTCTCAAGTAAGAGTGGCGTTATTGTAACACAATTTCCACATTCGAAGCGCCGGCTTTTATATTGCAGACAAAGCTGAATCTGATATGCCGGGAGCTCAGAGCAAGCATAATGGACAAGTCTATCACATCTCCTACATTGTAAGAAAAAAAATCGTTATCTGCTAAGATGGTGTTTGTTAAATAGTTATTGGGTGTGCAATATCCATAATTTTGTTGAATTTCCTTGTTAGAATTTTCGTTGATTTCCACCATATTGTTTCATCTTCAGGATCGTGGCAGCACAGAAAAAATTTGACGTATTTCTATTTCTATAAATTAATCTAAAGGGTACATAAATATGTACATTTTTCCAGATATACTAAAAAATATATATAACTTAAATAATAACAATTTAAAAGCACCAAGGCTCGGAATAACGATTTCAAGTGGGTCGAACAAAATGTCCGATCAGGGTTGCTTTAGCTTGAAAATTATGATTTTTGGGTCGGACTTGAAGCCATTTGGGTCGGACAATGTCCGATGTCCGACTGTTATTTCGAGCCCTGAAGCACTAATAAAAGCAACATAAAAAGAAAAAAAAAATATTTTCAGAAACTCTGCAAGAGAAATTTCAAAAAGAAAAATGAATTTTGCGAGAAGATTAAGAGTAAAATTCTTTGCACAAAAAAATAGTTGAAATTCAGAGCATTATGAGAAAGTTGTGACCAGGAAAGGTTTTAAATGACTTTATGCTAAAAATAATATCAAATGTATGTATATATAATAAATAAGTTTATTCAAAAATAAATATGATAAATTAAAAATGATTGAAATTGTTCTTAGTATTGGAGACTTTAACAAAAAAAAGATAGAATGTAGGTAAGATTAGGATAGATTAGCTCGAGACTCAAGAACTTGAAAATGTAGTGATTCAGAGAGAAAATAACTTATTTGAGATAAATTTGTATAAAAAATATCTAAAGAGCTAGAATTCACAATACTTGCTGGTTGTTTGTTCCATTCGTTTATAGTGTACGGGTAGAATGAATATGTGTAACATAGTATGGCGTCTTGTATAGGTTGAAAACGTAAGTTAGTGCACCGTTGTTGGTTGATGGTTTGACTTGGCATGAACTTAAGACCATGGTGGAATTGGTACAGCATTGATAACTGGTTGATTTGTCGTCTCTTATCAAATGTTTGAAGCTTAAGATTATCAATCATAGCAGTTGGGGATGCTTCATAGCTCCATTGGTTGCATATCCAACAAACTGATTTTCTCTGGACACGTTAGACATAGAATGCACCCCCCCCCCTGAGTTTAGGGAGGGGCTAAATCATTTTTGATTGATTGGGGTCTGTATTTTTCAAAAAATACTGGGGGCTGAGTGTTGTGTAATAGAACTGGGGGCAGAGCTGATAGGTTGAAGATATTTTAAATTATGTTAAAAATCTATGCTGTGGGGAAAATTTTATCCCTCTTGAAAATTTTTTTTGCCTGCGGCGCAATATTTTGATTTTGATATTTCTTATGTTTACGGTTTGGTTTACCTAGATCGTCTGCATTTTGATCTGAGGATGATTATACGCATATTCTGATTGGTTGGATCCGAGCGAATCAGAGATCTGAATGGTGGAGCGCGTATAAGAAATTATGCGAGCCGACTTGGAGTGTTTGCCTAAGTATTTGGATGGATCAGCAAGGCACGTATGCTGCTTTGCAAATCTCCCTGATTTTTCTTCTTCGAAGCAAATAACAAAAGAATGCGAAACTATCTCCCTTGGGTGTTTGACCACGCATCCAAATAAAAATAACAATAATGGCAGGGAAGAAGTGTGAAAATCTAAACATGGGAATTTTTAGATGTTCTGGTTGTTTTTTTTTCAATTACTTGCTTAGATATCTTGTTTTAATTTTCTTAATGACATGTTTGCACCGTGTAAAGAACTAAAGGTATATCTTTATTCTGTTTCAATTCTTCTTTTCTGTTTGCCAATTTTGTAGTGTTGTTTTGGGTTGTAATTTGGTTTTAAAAATCTTGGATTTTGAAAAATAATTTCTCCAAAATTCACTTTGCACTTTCTGTCTAACAGACTTTCCACCACACTGTCTATATGGTCAAGGCTGCTATTCTAAATTTATCACTGCTGGGGTACCATCTTGAAATTATGCATGTCATTATGTGCATATTTATTTTCAGCCATGGGGTTCATTCAGGAAAATCTGTCAACAGGGGTTCACCTGATTTCTAGGTGCACCAAGCTCTATAATTTTAGAACTTTGTCTGGCTGAGGTAAAACTTACTTTTTCTAAAATTTTGAGCTTGGATATCCAGGCTAGACCCCTCTGCACATAATGCGTTCTAGTTGGTATGGTAACAACTGATTTCCAACTGGACCCCATACTGTGGAGGCATACTCAATGATTGGGCTATTAAAGGTTTTGTAACTTTGCAGCTTTACCTCTTTGCCTCTTTTGAACATTTTCCAAGGTTACGTTTAGAAAGTGTCGGCAGTTTTGTGCTTTAGCAGCAGTGGTTGTAATGTGCTGCTTTAAATGTCAATTTATGGTCAAGAGTTACACCTAAGTATTTTGCAGTTTTTAAACAAGTTCAAGATTGTACCCATGGATCGAGTAGGTACCTTCAGTTATTTTTCGTTAATTTGTAATTTGTATAACTTTACACTTTGTCCGCATTGAACTGCATTGACAGTCAGGCTAGCTCTAAAGCTCTAAAACAGCATCTAATAACATGAAAACCAGAATATGATTCTTCAATGGGAATCAAAACTATAAAGTGCACTTACAAACATCAATTTGTCAGATCTAACAAAATAAACGATTTTCTGTCAAGAGCCTTGTAAACATTCCAACAACTTCCATCGAAATGATCTATCAAAGCTCAGTCTACCATTTTTAGTGTGGTCCGAGGATTGAGCTTCCGCGCGGGTGAAAAACTTTAATCTGTCAATCATTTTCTCAAGTGAAGAGTACGCGAAGCGATTCTAGCTTTACGATAGTGCCGCGGATCATCAATGGATAGTATTCAATTATCATTATCCCTTTATTTTCATTCCTAGAACTTTTGCAAAAAAAAGGAAAAATAGAAAAGTTGTATTTTTTACTGCTCTATTCACATACTGAATTTGAAAGATCTTCTATGTGGCGTTTTTTTGCAAACTTCAAAAAACTGATTTTTGTCCCTCTTTAGGGGGACTTTAGCTTAACTGCTTGTGTGCAGCATAGGGTACAAAGTCCAAATATGTTTTTTCCGAAGAGTTAGGTCTATACTGCCAGTCTTGCTCCCACTGAATAAGTCGGTCTAGGTCTTTTTGAAGATCACGTTTGTCTTGTGTAGATTCTTGTGTCGTGTGAATCTTTTGATGTTAATTTTGCTGGTTTGTTAGTTGATGGCAAGAAAAAGTAAACATATAGCTTTTTCTAACCAAGGATCTAAAGGATTACAGCCACACTGTCAATTAACAAAATAATAAGACAATCACAATAAATGGAGTCATCCAACTTATTTCTTTAATATAAGAATTTCATACTCAATGTGATGCAGATGGCATGAAAGGATTTAGAAAGAGACCATTCAGAAAACAAAATTCTTGCTACAGAGTGGTTTTAGAGCAGATACAAAATTAAACAGGTCTCTATTTTCTTCTAGCGGCAATCTAAAATCTGTTCTGCAATATTTTTAGAGTACTCCAATAGGTATTCCATTGGAGTACTCCATGGAGTTAATCCACGTTTTACAACGATCCCTTCATATTATTTGATTGAAATTTAACTTTCATAGCCTCCAAACAGTTACATCAATATGCCTTCTTACCTGTCTTTAAAAATATAAATAAAAGTAATGACGGAAAAGAACGCGAAAAAAAAAGACATAACATAAGTGTGAGAACAGAGTAATCAAACTCGTTAGAAAAAGTACCATTAGAAGTAATAAAAAATCAACCTGAATAAATGCAATCGAAATTCCAGAGAACTTCATAATTCCCCAAACAACATTACATTACTATGTCAAACTCCCATCACATAAATTTTACAATTACGTCAGAGTAGACTACGCTCGCCACCTAAGAGGTTTATTTGGAAAGGGTAATTATATTTTATTATTCGCTTCTTTTTTAAAGATTCGCCAGGTTGGAAAAGTATGAATTTCTTTGTACATATTTTACCTACCCCAAATATTTAGGAGGCTGAGTTTTAAACGAATTGTCAAGTTGAAATGAACGATAAATGTATCAAGGTCTATTTTATTTACCCCCTGGTGACACGCAATTTTCATATTGACATTTTCGAGGCATTTGATGTAACTGCCAAAAAGAAACTCTTCTGGTCTGCAAGCTAGAATGAAATGTAAATGTGTCACACCTGCAACCTGGTCACACTGCAGAAATAATTGCAACCTGAAAATATGAAAGTATGAAAATTAACCCACATTTAAGAAAATCTGCTCAATTGACGTAACCAAGATTTTTAACTCATGCAGCCTAGACTAATGTTAAATTTCGTTTCCGCGCAAATTCGTCACATTTTGTCTCAATAACCTCATAACTACGGAACTTATCGTTAGAGGCAGTCGAGCAAGAACAATAGAAAAAATCTTTATTTGGCTCTGTAGAAAAATTGCAAAATAGAAACTCGCTTAAATTCACAATACTGATTCTTTACCCCAAAACGAAACTTTTCTATTTTGTAAATCTTTCTTACACTTCCCCATACGTAAAATATAGAGTACTTTCGTTTTCCCCCCAAACTTACGAGGGAAAAAAAGTTAAGACCGCGTGTTGTCCTCGCAGACTTTCCCAGCGTAATTTATCTGTGTGATGTCATAATGTTATTGTTCTCTTCTCAGATTATTACTGACGGCACTTCAATCGCTTACGGGATTGGACAATGGTTGACAATTGATCGTGACGTATACAACAATTCGATGACGCGGACGAATGAAAGTTCATTTTGGGTGGCTTGATAACACTCATAAATTCTTTATTTTTCTAGTGTATTTTGTTTTTTCGTTTTAGAAGAAATAATATTGGTAGAAAATAAAGTTTTATACTATTATTTTTAAATTTGATATTTCAAATACCTATTATAAAGAAAAATTTGTAAGTGGGCGGAAAAATAAAAACGCCTTTGTTTTGAACGCCCGACTGCAAAAATCTCGGGATTCTGGGACTTCTTTTGAGACGGGGTTAGACATGAAAACAAAGAGCTAAGTAGAATAGTAGAATCGACTTTTTTTCAGTGTAAAGTATTTTTGTAATCAACAGGCCATTTTTCATGCCCTTTTAGCGTCCGGTCATCGGACGCTGCCCCTCTTGAAATCTCTAAAATTTTGGTAAAAACAGCCTTTTTAGCAGAAAAACACAAGAAAAAGTGCCCTTTTTGGCCACCAACGGACGCTGCCCTGCCTTTCTAAAATATGGCCTGATCAAACATTATATTTAGCAAATATATTGAAAAGTAATATTTCGTTATAAGCAAAGATAACTTGTTCGGAAATAAAAAGTCTTCATTCTTCGACCCCCGGATTTTTCATCGCATAATTTCTACGGGAAATCGAAAGTAATTTCATTCGGCTTGTGGTGTTTGAGAGTTTGGATGTTGGGAAGCTGCACGAATAAAGGTAAACAAATTATAGTCTTTTTTCTGAAAGAAAAATTAACATTAGTCTAGGCTGTCATGAAAGCACCTTTATTTCGGTGTAGTCCGGGCCCCATTAACGGACAAATTCTGGAATGGCCCATTGTATCATCAATGAGATAAAGTCAGACTAAACAGTCAGGCACATCCTGGCAAATGAACGGGGTATTTTTCACTTGCGACCATTGGCAAATGAACGGGGTCGAAAACGAAAGGGACGTAATAGCGCCGAATACCCAGTTTAATTGAACCGGGTTGGAAATATTTTGCTTCATTTCAAAGAACTGCATAGATGAAATTTTTTTTCCATGGGTCAATTTTGTCTTCGAAGATTGAAGAAACTTTTAACGAAAAAATAAAGTTCCCAGTTTTCTTCCTTTTTTCCCTTTTTCAGTTTGAAGTTAATTTTTATTCATTTTCACGCTTTTAGCCTGAGACGTCTTATCTCATTTACACTGGGTGACGAATACCCCATGCAAATGCTCACCCTGTTCATTTGCCAGGATGTGCCTGACTGCTAAAGTCCATATTTTTAAAAATTGACTCAAACTAGCCTAGATATGCATGCTTTCAAAAAATTTCTACCGGAATTTGGTCTTTTTTTTCTTCTTTGGGATGAGAGACCAGCTAGGGATGAGAAACACGTAAATTGTCCTAAGTTAGAGCAGTTGACGCTTGACGGGTAGCCTCTGCTTGCTTGAGACTTGCTTAGTATAAAGATTTTTAGTTCTCAATTCAATACAATCCCATCACTTTTGTTTTGAGTCAAATGAGATTTTTTCTCAAATTTCTAGTGAATTTTATCTCATTTTGAGCCTTCAGACTCCTCTTGCTTGCTCACTTTTAAAGTTCTTCCGTCCCCCACGGCCCTGGATGGTGGAAGCCAGTCTGGGAAATCCTCTCAATTGCACGCTCATGTTCCAAGGCCGTAAGCGCGCAATTGCCACGGTTATCAAAATGGCAGAATTTTTAAGTGTGTAATTACACGCTTATCGAAAATTCTGTGGAATTTCAAAAGCCTAGGGCAGTTTTACTCAAAATTTATCGTAGAAGAAGATTCCGTAAAAATGGATTGCCCGTTAAACCGGTTGGCAAACGATATCATACTCCAGGATGCATCGTCTCTTATTTTCTCCCTATTTTCTACTTTCCTATCTTCTATCCTGATTTTCTGTCTTTCTCAAGTGTTTCTAACTGTTTTCTAAGTATTTTTCTGAAATTTGCCCGTACCGGTGAAACAGGTCTCCCAACCCGGCTCGAACCACCAAATGCAAGCAACCTTGGTTTACAAACCCAATGCCTAACCGCTTACGCCAACGAGACACACTAGAAAGCCGTCATTCACAAATACTTATAGCGTGTAATTTACAGACCTTAATTAAGAAAGCTCCCAACCCTACCGGTGCCCCTACAAGGATCCCTACGGGATCCTAAGTTAAGTCACAGGGTACGAATGCCCCTAAGAAGGCCTTCGGCCTTATATTGTGACTCTCGAGCTCCAACCCTAACCCTAACTGATAATAACCGAACCCCCGTCTAGGTCCGCGGATTGAAAAATTTCACTTGCATCCTGGAGTATGATATCGTCTGCCAACCCGTTAAACCATGCCTTCGCCCGAATTAGAGAATTCTGAACCCCTTGAAATCCCTAAGCAATTTCAACCGGGGCAGGAGCGGGCGTAAATTATAACCATGCAATTGCGCGCTTACGCCCTCGGAACATAAGTTTGAATTGAATTGAATTGAATATATTTTCGCTGCAACACAGCAGGATAACCCCTTACAAAAAAAAAATAGATTTCTCTAATACAATGGGGAACCTAGAAGAAACTGAAAAATTATTACAGAACTAAAGAACAAATGAATAAACGATTATCATAATATTAATAGTGACACAAAATAATGAATATAAGAAATATTTTTACTTTTATTTTATGAAAATTTCTTTGAGTAGTTTTATCTATAAAGTTCTTCCTGTTACACGACCCACCCCCTCCCACCCTGGGAAAACACACTAAGCTCATGCACACACAATTACGCACACACACACACACACACAAAGATTATATATTCGTTTTCAGCTTTGTATTTGTCTAAATAGAATTTTGTAGCTAAAGATTTTAGTTCATCAGTATCAAGGTTGTGAAAATCAGTGTCAGGATGATTTATTAGTAACTCATTCCATTGTTTTGACGAAAGACGAGAGAAAGAGTTAAGTCCAAAATTTGTGGTTTTGACCGTTGAAAGTTTTAGTAGTTTAATAGCTTTGCCCCTGGTGCCAGTTTTGTGATCAATTTCATCAAAATTAAGTGTTGATAGGACATCAGATGGAAGATTACCCTGGAGGTATTTTTGAATAAATAAGATATTCATTACTTTCACCTGATCAAAGATTTTGAGTAATTTAAGTTCAGCAAACAGGGGAGTGGCAGAAGTTCTTGGTTCACTAAAGGTCATGAGTCTTAGTGCAGTGTTTTGAAGAGTAAGAATTCTATGTGTGACAGTATTGTCACACAGTCCCCAGAGTTGACTAGCATAGCGAACATGAGAAGCAAAAATTGCATGATAAATGTTTAGAAGGATGTGAATTGGAACATAAGCGTGCAATTGAGAGGATTTCCCAGACTGGATGGAAGCAAGATGACTCACCAGTCTAATACACAACACATTCTCCTGTGAGAGAGAGAGTAATTCCTAATCTAAGAAAGAATTTTCTCATCTTATTTCAATATCGAAGCAAAACAATGTTTCAACATCGAAGTAAAACAAAAATTCTAACTTTTTAACTTTCCCAGTTTCTTACCTTGAACACATCGTGTTTTGATTGTTCAGTTGGATTTATCCTGAATGTGTAAGGACAAACGTAAGTTGTACCAGACGGCAATTACGTAACTTTTTAAACATTGGAATATCACGGAACATATCATTGTAATACATGACTTATTACGTGAGCTCAAATATATTCAGGTTGAGGCCTCCTGTGTTTCGGGCCTTGTGACTTTAGCGGATTTGACTCAATGAAGTATAAGCCTGAAGGGCTAGAAGCGAACCTTGTTAGTAGGATTTGAAGCCTACCAAATCCTACCGAATCCTCAGAGATTCGATTCTAGCCCTTCGGGCTTATACTTCATTGATTCGACTTTTTTTAGCCTGGAAAATTCAAGTTTGTTTTTTCGGCGTGGGTGCGTGTGAGACTTATTTTTTTCGAGTTAGAAAAACCGAGTTACGAAAAAACCGAGTTGAGAATTTTGTGACGTCATTTTTACCTTGATGAATATTAGTAAATTTTGGGACTCTTCTATCAGATATCTTGAGAGCCTAAAAAGGGACCCTAACCAGAGGCACGTCCCGTTTCCATTTCGCATGAAGATGAGTAGTGCCCCGAGCCCGGGGGGGGGGGGGGGTACTAGGTTTGCGAGGTGACGGGTATGTCCGAGCCAAAAATCGAAAATCGACCCTTTGAGAGACTAAATTTTGGTGATTTTGGGACCCTTTGAGAGACTTTTTCCTAAATTTTGGTCCATTTTTTCCAAATTTTGGTTTGATTTTCGTGATTTTGGGACCCTTTCAGAGACTAACTTTTGAATTTGTACCCCTTTGAGAGACTTTTGAGGATCGAAAAAAGGTACCCTTATGGCTCGCACATACCCGGCACCCATTTTGCCTAAGTACCCCCCCCCCCGGTGCCCCGAGGGATCATGTGCATAGTTTACGGTGCCCATGGTCAAATTGTGGACCAGTGGGTTTCACTAGTCCAGTTGTAATCAATATCTGTAATTTTTCAGGGACTTCTAATTCTTAAGACCGGAATATCACTACCCTGAGTATGTATCATAGGTTGAGTTTTCAAAGAATATAATCAACCTCTGAGGACCGATAATAGAAATTTTATTGCGCATGTGTCAATCTCCCGGGTCAATCTAATCACTATAGAAAGAATCAAAGATGAAGAGCAAATATTACCTTATTAATGTCTAGCAGACCGTATCAGTATGCAGTTTACTACCTACAAACGGGAATAAAAATATCAACTTTGAACTTCATCCAAGATCTTGGATGATCGTCATGGTTACTTTTCTTTTCGTTGATTTCGCGCTGAATAGAATCTCGATTGGTCGGCACAGCGTCAATATATGATTTTGGCCTGTGCTTTTCACGGTAGAATATCACTGGTCCAATATTTGCCTTAATTACCATTTCCACTGGTACACAATTCACCCACAGCCCTCACTGGTCCAGCGTATGCCCTAATTACCGTTTCCACTGGTACACGATTTGCCCAAAGCTCCACTGGTCCAGCATTTGCCCAAATTACCATTTCCACTGGTACATGATTCGCCCAAAGCCCTCACTGGTCCAGCGTTTGCCCTAATCACCATTTCCACTAATACATGATTCGTCCAAAGCTCCACTGGTCCAGCGTTTGCCCAAATTACCATTTCCACTAGTACACGATTCGCCCAAAGCTCCACTGGTCCAGCGTTTGCCCAAATTACCGTTGCACTGGTACACGATTCGCCCAAAGCCCCCACTGGTCCACGTTTGCCCAAATTACCGTTTCCACTAGTACACGATTCGCCCAAAGCCCTCACTGGTCCAGTGTTTGCCCTAATCACCATTTCCACTGGTACACGATTTGCCCAAAGCCCCCACTGGTCCAGCGTTTGCCCAAATTACCATTTTCACTGGTACACGATTCGCCCAAAGCTCCACTGGTCCAGCATTTGCCCAAATTACCATTTCCACTGGTACACGATTCGCCCAAAGCCCCCACTGGTCCAGCGTGAATATTCCGGTCTTCAGAATTAGAAGTCCCTCAAAATATACAGATATTGATTACAACTGGACTAGTGAAACCCACTAGTCCACAATTTGACGATGGGCATCGTAAACTGCACATGATCCACCCTGAGATCGTTTCAACACAAAACATACACTTACTTATTCATCTTTACGCGCCATTGTTTGTAAACCCGAGGTTAGAAATTATTTTTATCCTGTAAAAAAATGGCCAAATTAATCTCTTCTTATTTTAAAATTGTTCAACAACGGACAAGTTTTTGGCTTTTTAAATACTCTTCATGTTCCTAATAACAAGTAAATGAAATAACATTTTTACGTGGTGTGTGGTGATGATAATTCGCATCCATTGGGCCCACAGATTGCGGATAGTGGAACCTTCAGCTCTGGTGGCAAGCTGCGTAATGGAAATAAGTAAAGCTCAGTTCTACCTGTAGCCAGGGGTGAGTATTTTACGGAGAAAAGTAAGCATGGTTGAGTGACACGTTCATGATAGCCTCTCATCACAACAGAACGCTGTGTGTGGCAGGAGCACAGCAGATCTAGAGAAGAACAACCTCAATAAATAAATCTCAATCTTCTGACAGATCTAGAGAAGAACAACCTCAATAAATAAATCTCAATCTTCTGATGTCGTAGCAACTCCCACTCTGGATTATTTCAACCGGTACTTAGGGACCCAGGTGTGATTCTTTCTGAGAAATAAACCTCGTAAGAGAGCTGGTAATTGCTAGTCCAATTGAGGTCAAGTATTATCTCTTTGGATTCTTCAGCATCGCAATGCAACCAGTCTATTGGAGGATGTCAAATACAAATCATACAGGTCATACAAATCTCTGATACCAGTGAAGCATAACACACACCAAACAAAAATTAACTTCTATTTCTTGAGGGTAAGTAAGTTCGAAGTAAGTTAAACCAAATTAAAGTTTAACACTCGAATCTGATAGTGTCTTAGAGACTTGTATCTATCTATCCAAATGGAGGGCTTGATACTGATAACAGAAAAAAAAGAAAAATTAACTTTTTAACCAAACATCACATGCTTTGATTCGAGCTTTGATTGGTCAGTTAAATTGTCATATCCTAAATTCGACAGCCACAAGAAAATAATTGACACTACTCATGACTTCCAAGTACAACGTTTCGGCCTGTGCTATTCAAGAACATCGAATAATGCATTCAGATACATACCCACCGATCCTTTCTCATGTCTTTGGCTCTTACACACTTTTTACAGCGTCTGCATAGAAGTCCTTCATCAAATGCCACTCGCCTTCGGAGGTTTTCGGAGTTCGCGAAATTTTATGCAGTCAATCGATAAAAGCTCTGATCGTATTGTATCAGTCACCTTTGGAGGAAACCCTATCACCGCGATCAAATCATGTTATTCGTCTCACTCTGCACACACGGAAGCCGAATCCCTCTCTCTAGGCACAATATATCCATTCCCAAACACTCATTTTTACTTAGCACCGGTGACTTTCATGCATAACTGAAAGGTACATTTTCCTATTATTCCACTAACAACCAGGAATAGCTGTCAAGATTTCATGGACGAATTTAATCTATTTGATTCAAATACATACTTTGAGAAACGATGAAACAGTCCATATACCTGGTGTTCTCATGCGGATCAATTTTCCCAAATTGATTACATTCTCTGTCGTAAACATTGGAGAAACACTACATAGTACATGACTGCCAAGCTCACTCGTCATATAACGCTGTCGGCTCTGATTACCGCATCGTACTTGGTAAATGTAAATTGAGTCTGCGCACTACTAAAAAAAACTTTATCAAGAAACTTAGACCAGGTAATATCGTCTACAATTTATTCCGATGAAATTCAAACGAATATGGAAGAAGTGCCTAACCAAAGACTATCCCACCTTTGTCGATATCACTATCACTATGTCTTTCTACAAGAATCACATCACTGTCAATAAAAGCCACAAAGAAATCGAACTCTTTACTATTTCACAAGCTCGTAATAAAAGCTTAACATCTAACAAACGCGATCTCCAAAGAAATCAACTGAATCTTCAACGTGTGTACATCCAAGAAGAAGAGAAAAGAATCACTCGAATTATTAACCAAGTAAACAAATCGGATGCTACAAACAGTCTGAAACAGTCGAGAAACTTCTCAACAATGTACCAGACATCGCTGATAACGATAAAACGACCGAAGAATTAACCAAATATTTCCTGTTTGCACCAAAATATCGTCTGTGAATTTCACAATTGATGAGACCAAACAGATGAAGTTTGGCAACAAAATTCTATAACAGACTGTTCTTGAACCGCATTCGACCTAAAATGAATCAAAATCTTCATTTTAACCAAAACAACTTTCTTCCTTCACGATCAACATCATCCCAAATTCTTGTCCTACGATGATTAATAGAAGAAGTCAGAAACCACATTGCCGAGACCGTTTTGACTCCAGTTTGATCACTTTGATAGTATCGTTAGGATGACTATGTCCAAGGTTACCCACTTGCACCTTATCTATTCACTCTATTCCTGGAATTACACTCGATCCGGACCAGTCCCGACGTTTTTTTAATTTTAAGTCTAAGTTTGGTCAAATGACCATATAGAATTTTGGTAGTTCATAGCCTATACTCTCAATTCATTCAAAGTAATTATTCGCCTGCATATCATTAAAAATTACAATTTTAATTTTGTATAATTAGGGAGGAAGGCAGGCCAGGAGTCCGCCAATAACTTACCGTCTAATAAATGGAATAACACTGTCCGTGGCTGGTCATTCGACTAGCATTATGGAGGTATCTAAGTTATTAAAACTAGTTAAACATTAACAATCAGAATAAAAACAGTGTTTAATACCTAACATCAATAACCAAAAAAAAGGAAAAAAATACCATGCTACAAAAAAATATGACATCAACTTTGAAAAACCTGAACAATATAATTGTCATTTATGTGAATTTCAAGGTTTTGTAGAGATGACTTTCATTTCAAGGTATGCGGAGGCGGAGTGTGATGGAAGTCTCGAACCTTCTTTTTGATCGTATATTATATAATGGTCTAAGATGATCTTTGTATGAAATCATCGTTGGTTTCAACTAACAGGAGGGCGATTTATGTCTCCATCCAACGTTGATTTTTTTTGCCTTGGGCGCTCTAAAAAGGTAGGAACTTTCTTGTGTGATAGAATGTGTGTCAGGGTTTTGAGTTTAAACGTTGTAACGCTTCAGGAGAAAGATAGATAGCGTTTGATGTACAAGTGAATATTGAATTTGATAACAGTATGGGTAAATTTGGGATTTTAAGGTTTTTTGAAAGCGGGGAAGTCCTCGCTTAAAATCTGAAAAAGTTAGAATACGCAACATCTTTTTGTATTTTCTATTCGAGTTAACGTAAGGCCTGTCCCAGAAATTGTGCGTAAGACATATGAGCGTGGAACATGCATATTATAAGTTTTGAGAACTAGTTGTGAACAAAAGTGGCTAGTTTGGACAAAATACCATTAGATTCTACTTGTGGATAAATCAAAGTGAAAATCCAGCTAGAAATATCTAGACTGAGACCAAGATATTTGACTGCTTTGTGATTTTAAGGCGTGCCGTCAAGGAAAAGATTCATAGAGTAAGGTACAGATTTATGTTTGCTTTGAACAAAATGACCTCTGTTTTCGCAGTGTTAAGAGAATTTTATTCGCACGAGCCAGAAGAAAGTTTAACTAGATCAGAGTTCACTTTGGTTTCGAGTGAATCAAATTTGAGTCAGATGAAGAGGCAGGTATCATCAGCAAAGAGGTTGGTTTCGCTATTCAATATAGCTTGAGGAAGGCATTTATGTAAATTAGAAAGAGTAGTGGTCCTAACAGAGCCCTGAGGAACTCCATGTTTAACAGTTCGTTTTGAAGAATCGTGTCCAGAAATTGACACATATTGTTTCCTATTAGTTAAGTAAGATCGAAACCAGAGATTTGCAATGCCTCGTATTCCATAATGCTGTGTTTAGATAAGAGAATTTCATGGTCAACAGTATCGAAAGCTTTTTGGAGATCGATGAAAACCCCGCAAGAATACAGACCCCTATCTATGTTTGATCGAATTTTTTCTGTTAGATTTATCAAAGCGTGTGTGGTAGAGTATTTGTTGCGGAATCCAAATTGATTTTTAAAGATACTTTTTATTTTCTCAAGGATTTTACAACTCTGAATTTAATTAGCTTTTCAAATATTTTATCAATATTAGAAAGAAGGGAAATAGGTCTGAAATTATTAGGATCGTATGGTGAGCCTTTATGTTTATAAACAGGTATTACTTTTGCTACTTTTAGAGCAGTTAGGAATTTACCTGACTGTATGGAAGTATTAAATATATTAGCAAGAAGTTGAGCTACCTCAGCAAGAACAGATTTTAAAATTTTTGTTGGTATACTACATGGACCGTCAGATTTTTGGTTTTTAGACAGCATTTATGATTTTAATAATTTCGTTAGCTTGTCTTGGTTCAAAAACAGAGAATTCATTGGTGAGTTGCGGAGAGTTTCATTAAAGTTACATTCCTTGTCATTCACGTTTATAGTGTATCGTATTTTATCAGCTACGGTAGCAAAAATATTGTTTAGTCTTCAGTTGTTACTTTGGGATCTGATTTACTTGCCCATTATTTTTAGAGGAGATTAGTTGTACTTTTATGTTTTTTTTACTTTCAATTAGTTCGTATACACCACTCCAAATTCTCTTACTGTTTTTTAAGTTATCTTGAAAATAATTCTTATAGTGGTTATTTTTACTTCTTCTGCAGAGTTTTACGATCTGATTCCGGTAGAATTTCTATTTTGTATGTAGTTCATGTTTAATGATGTTATCTTTTTCCCGCGAGTAGGCCTTCAAGAGATGGTCTCTTTTAATGATGGAAGTTTTGATTCCTTTTGTTATCCATGGTTTAGCTCCTCTTTTAATTGTCGATTAGAGAGTTTTTGTAGGGGTGCATGTATATCTATTAAAGTATTCATCCGATCAAAAAAGCTTTCAAATAAAAGATCTGGGTTATACGAGTCAGGATGCAAGATGTCATTCCAATCAATTTTATAAAAGTCTTCTTTGAATTTCTTGCTATCAAAGCTTTTCCATCTTCGATAGTATTTTGTTTTTCTTTGGAGAATTGTAGAGAAGTTCAAAAATAAGAAATTGAGGCAAATGATCAGATATACCAACTAAAAGATTCCGGTCAGAGGTTATGTTTCGCAGGAGTGAAAGAAAATTATATCTATGAGTGTTTCCTTGTCTATCAGTGATTCTGGTAGGTAGAGAAATACTAGGTAAGAGAAAAAAAGATTCAAGAGAATCTACGAAATTATTTACATGTGGAGAGGTACCACATTCTAGCAAGTTAATATTAAAATCACCCATAAGCACAAGGCGCTTATTTTCCTTGTTAGCTTTTTGTAAGAAGGGAATGAAAAAGTCGTTTGTAAAAGTTTCTATTTTCATGGTTGGATGTTTATAGATACATCCAACAATGATATTTTCTTGTTTTTCAGATTGGAGCTCACAGAAAGTAGATTCAAGTTCCTTTTTCACAATAAAAGAGAGCGAGAGAGATCATTTTCTAGACTTGGATTTTAGATCATGGAGATAAAGAGAGCTGGTACCACCAGCACTAGATTTTGTGTTAGTAAAAAAGTGACTTATAACCATCAATATCAAGTTTATGTGGAATAGAAGAATCGGTAAGTCTAGTTTCCGAGATTCCTAAGACTTTGAAATTGTGATTTAAAGAGTTTAAGAGATTGTTGTATATATCAAAATGTTTTGATAAAGAGCTGATGTTAAGATGAAGAAATGAGAGGTTAGAAGATGTGTTAGAAAAAGCAGAGTTGAAGTCGCTACAATCGAAATACCTACAATCAACAGTGTTCAAATTATATTCTGTGTTCGTTTCTCGAATTTCTTCGATCGTGGTTAAATCAGAGAATGAGGGGTGGAAGTAGTTGTACCTGAAACTTTTTTCATCAAGCTCATAGCAAATGCTAAAAGGGAAAAGATCGCAGTTGCAGTTAACGCATAATCCGACTTGTGGATAGTTTATTGAGAAAGGGAGATTGCATTCATGGTGAAACCATTTCTGACAGTAGTCACAAAAAAAGGAAGGAGCTCCTTCCGCTAATTCCTCACATACCGCACAAATTAGGTCCATCTATGGCAAATAGAATAAGTTTTAAAATTCTCAAAATATCAAGTAAATAAAAGTTTTAAGTTCGAAAGTTAAAGGAAACTCAGAAAGTTTAATTCAGCGCTATAGCAAAGAAATTTTTGATTATACGAGGAGTTTAGAGATATCATCATGCGATCACAAAAGTTCATTCATTATTTTCAAAATTTTGAAAGTAATCGCAAGGAAGTTGGTTATCGGCATCAAAAACAAGTTCAGACAAGTCTTCCTCTTTTTCAAAAGAGTGAACATACCTTCCACCAACTTGCTTATTGAAACGAACCTTTAAATTTCCATGTATATCTGTGAAAATGAAGTTGATATGTTCGCATTTTTGAAATCTTTCTTTTGCCGAATTCAAGGTCTTCAGTCGTTTTTTTGTAAGAGAAGGTTTGATCTGGATTTTCTTGGAACGCTTCCGATTTTCATAAATTTTCTCGCACGTTGAATGTTTATTAAAGCGCACAATCACACGTTGTGCGTTATCTCTGATAGGGCCGATTCGATGCGTTTTGTCGATTGTCGACTTGAATTCATTTTCTTCGATTCCCAGTTCTTCGATAGAGTCTTTGACTTGCTTCATTAACGATTCATTAGTTTCTCTACGATTGAGCGGGATACCTTCTAGAACGAGGCAATTCCTTCGTGAATACTGTTGTTGACGTTCAACTTCATCGGACAACTTCTGGCTCACAGTACATGCAACAGCGTTACGATCTTTTAGGATTATAATCTCCGGCCTGACCCCATAAATCACTAGAAATAAAAGGCTTTTAACTTGGTAATCACCTTTACACTTGTTAGTTTCGACTGCAGTTCAGTCCTTAAAAGAACTTTTAAGAACTAGTACAGTATTGGCTCATTTCGCATCAATAAATTCCGTATTTTCATTATTTGTAACTTTGAACACCCTAGATTACAGCTGTCTGTTTTTCTCATTCATTTCAAATTATGTACTTGAACCGGTTAAATTTCATCAAATAAATATTTCACTGCCGTTTTTGAGTAAAAATAAACAGAGATAAAATGAAACCTCTTTCCAGTATATTCATGAAGCTACGCTTGCAAGTTTGCTACGGTGGCAATTTACACAAAACACTACTACTTACATTTTGAAAAACGTGAGATTTATCCTGTCAGTTTCTTTATTAATCGGGGAATTGTTCATTCGGGGAATCGTCCGTTCGGGGAATAGTCTTGTCGGGAAATTGTCCGGTTGGGGAAATATTCTGTCGGGCAATTGTCCGCTCGGGGAGTTGTCCGCTCGGCGAATTACCCGGTCGGGGAGTTTTCTGTCGGGGAATGGTCGTCGGGGAATTGTCTGGATAACATAAACTCAGAACGACAAAGATGGATTCAAGATTGACACGTCATCCAAGTCTTTATATTGCCGATCTTGATTTTGCATATATTATATATAATACATCGTTCTTAATTGTCGGCTTAATTATCGGTTAATTATCGTTTTTTCTCTTTCTTCGTCGTTATTTCTCAAAGGGTAATGGGTAATTACCAGTTAGAGGGTCAGGGTTGGACTCGAGAGTCGTAATTCAGGGCCGAAGGCTCCTTTTACCCAGTGACTAGACTTAGGCTAGACTTTTTCTTCGCTCGTTCATGTTTTTTATGGTTAGCTGAAATATTGGAGCTTACACTCCCCCATTAACTAAGAAATATAAACTTTGGCATAGGAGGCGGGTAAGAAACTGAACTAAATAAAAGAAAGATTATAAGGCAATTATAGAATTCCCAACAGCAGTTTGAGTTTAATTGTAGCGTGATTCGAATAAATTAAAAGGAGGTTGAAGTTCTTTCTAGAAAAATGTTTATTTATTAAACATGTGTTTAGTATTGGGTGTTGATGATTTTTCTGTCTTAGCTACTCGTCAGGACTGATTCAAAAACAGACTTCGATGTTCACTTTGGTGTTTACTTACAATTCATTCAGAAAGTATTTTGCAATCGTGAGGTTAAAAACATTATATAAAGAATAAAGAAAAACGCTACCAACCAGCATGCGTGTGTGAGTAGCGTGGCTTATCTGATAGAAATTGGAGATCTTATCTGCAAGTGTCGAGAAACGCAACATACCTTTGCTTCACATAGAATGTATATTTTTTATCCTTTTTTTAGTCAAAATTAAATTTATCTAGGGTAGACTTTTTTTGCTGATCAGTTTGGGACTTTCGTTCATGATTTCTCTATTATAGATAATACTTTGTAGTACTTTGTAGATTTCCTCAAGTTTTGTGGGTGATTAAAGTCCACAGCGGTTGGCGTGAATGCGTAAATGGGCTTTTTCACTTGCGTGAATGCGTGAGAATAAAAAAAAAGTTGCGTGAACGTGGATGCGTGAATTGAAAAACTTTTTATAACATTATATCACTCATGAAGTCACAAGTTTTAAGCCAAAGACAAGTACTAAAAACACAATTGTCTCAGTGACCCAGTGCATGCAAATTCTTTAGCCAGGTGAGGATACAACGAAGGCGCTAAATACAATGAAGACAGAGACTAAACGTTTGTTAAGGGGCAGGATTCGAATTCTACAAGGAATTCTACAGCTTACAATCCAGTTTGGATTGACCAAACTACAGGGTGTCCGGAAAAAAAGTATCGAGTCGATCGTACCAGTTCTACAGAGAGAAAGTTCTTGTGTGTTTCACTAAATTTTCAATGTTTATCAAAGTTTCTCTCTGGGTCATATTAATTGTCATGAGAATGAGACATCTTTTATGAATAACTTTTACAAAAAAACAATTCTCATTAACTTTGAAAATTGTCATGAAGGTAAAGAAAGTTAATTCTTTTTAATCATAATGACTGTTGTAAAAACAATTATTTTGTTTGTATATATTTTTACAATACACGCAACAGCCTTCCACTAAGAAGCATGTTCGAACTTGATACTTTTTTCCAGACACCCTCGTATATATCTTACCCAGCCTGTGAATATGGTAACATGAGATCAGATTGTGGTTGTTTTCTGCCCACCACGCTGAAGCTCTAAAGGGATGGGTGAAAACATAACAATCTGACGAATATGCAATCTCGAAATCGTAAGGACTGCGTTCGTCTAAAAGGAGACAGTGTACAGTGTAGACAGTAAATACACTATATGTTCAATAGAAAGATTTTTTTGAGGCTGTTGACAACTTGGGTCATTAATATTCCCTTACCATTGACATTAAAAAAAAGGATTATCAAAAGCTTACTATATTGCTTTTAGAAAGCTTTTTTGTGGGTTTCTATTGTAATCGTTTCGTGTTGTTTCTTTGTATTTGCAGCTCAAATTACTTAATATATACTGTGTGAGGAATCAATAACATACTTCGTCATTCAAAAGCCATAAGAAGAGTGAGTGGTCTAGATAATCTCTAGCTAAAATTTGAATGAACTTCAATAAACTTCCAAACAAGATGTTGGTAGAGACTTTGTTTTTGGTTTTTGCAATTTCGTCGAATGTTTTGGGTGACCCTGGGTTCGAGGCTGGTCATTCAAGGGATTATCACTTGTTGCATGACGATACCGCGTGGGATAGAATGTACGACAGTTGGATCAAAACACATTCCCATCTCTCAAGTCAACACCGTTTTCGTCGAAACTCTGTGTCAACAGAGCAGCCTACCTTAGAAGAAATCAAAAAATTTGTTGAGGGCTTCAAGCCAGCTTTCGAATCAGCACAAAAATCATTGCTAAAAATCGCAAACAAAACTGCCGTGTTGACAGGTCGTTTGAAATCAGCTTTGAGCATTCAAGAGAAGTTGGTACGGAAGAATATCACTTTTAATGATCTCACTGATGTTATTGGAATGCGATTCACATGCCAAACAGTCAATGATACTCTTCGAATCAAATCAAAGATCGAAAAAGACACAACCGACTTTAACATAACAGAAACCACCTGTTACGGAATGTGTCCCGGACATGGAAAATATCGGGATAGTGGATACCGTCGCATTCATCTCATCCTTCTCATCAAAGATGGTAGCAAATCTGCTGAATTACAAATTGGTACACCATACACAGATATGTGGAGCAATTGGAATCATGACTTCATTTACAAAGGACCCAAAAACATCGCTGACAATTCCGGGGTTCAGAATTACAGCTTATCAATGGCTGATTATTTCTGGAAGCTAGATGAAATTCGACGTGATTTACCCCCTTGTCCAGAAATTCTTAAAGAGGCAAACGCGTTGAAAATCTTAAGGGATGGTGTTGCGGGTGACCACGCAGAGGAAACGTACAAGAAACTTGGATATCCTCCCAACGCCTGTTTCTGGTGGAATGATATGAAGCTGTCTTTACCAGAAAAAGAATGTCCAGAGAATAAAAACACCAACGCTGCGAGCCTTACTAAAGCAGAATCGTCGATGCTGCTTGGAATCTTACTTGTTTTACATTTCATGTAAAACTGCATAAGAAACTGTACTTGTTTTACTCTATGAGTTTGATCACAAACAATCACACAACTTCAGCAACTTCTTGTATCATTTAGTATGAAGTTTCTTTACGAAACATTGACTCTGTTGTAACAAAACATAAGTGACACTTTTTATTGCTACTAATCTAGTTGGTTGGAGTAATCCATTTATCAACACAAATATTTATGAACGAGTAGTTAGTTTTCACATCATTTTATCCAATATCAATATTGGCGTTAGGATTTTCTCATTAAATTTTCGAACCATTGAAGCGTCAAACCCCCCCAACTCGAAATTAAAGCATTGAAAAATATGTGACGTCATTGGGTCCCTTTATCTCTAATGTTTTCAACGGTCAATTCGCAAATTTCGGAATTTTTGCGGTCAACTGGTACCTTTACGCCTAAAAGGTAAAAAAAAACGTCAATGGTTTCAACGGGAAAGTGGGTTTTTAAATTTTGCGAAAGATTGACACTGCAACGACTTCTCCTTCAAAAAACCTGAATCTTAATTTATTTTACCGTTTTAAGCGGACTTGAATATTAGGAAGATGCTTCAATGAGCGCGTCCGTGACGATCGGGGATGCCGTCAAACGCTGGGCTATAGCGTGACATGGATTTTTCATAAATCCATTTCGTATAGTATACGAAGATGACAGATATTTTACTAATTTTTGATTTATAATTTAATTCTTTATACTTTAGACAGCCTTTTTCAGCTTTTTAATTTCTTTTGGTTAATATATGAGTGGTCTTCATGGAAATGTATCAAGATGTAGATTTATGAAATAATGTTAAAGGTGGAGAAGGGAAGTATTGTGAAATTGTTGTCGGACCGTGTTGTTAACTTTACTTTATGACTTTATCGAAGTTTTCCAGGGGGTACTCGGGCAAAAAAGGGGTACAGGGATGTTCCACTGGTTAGGGTACCCTTTTCACCTTCATGAGTCCCATTCAGGGTTACTTAGGGTCTGTTTTCGAACTTCAGTGACATACCCCCGTCGGTCGGTAAGGGTAGTACCCCCCGGAGTTTCAAATATTTTCAGTTCTGTTATCAGCATTTTTTCAGATTCTCGACGACAGCTAAAAGATCAATAGAATGCTGGATATTTTTTCCCTTTTAAAATATGGTCCACGTAAAGAATAGTTTTTTGTCTTTTTCGAAAAAAAGTTATACCTTTTTTCATCCTAAAGAGAATAGAAAATCAAGCTCGAAAACGCGGCTGAAATTCCATGATCTCATATCAAATCAAATGCTCAAAAAAGATGAAGGTAAACCAAAGATACTATAAAAACTTTTGTTTTTATATTCTCTTTGGGTAAACGTGATGAAATGACCTCTTTATTTCAGTCAAGATACTTTAAAAAAACATTGCCTTTTATCTAAAAAATGAAAGTGACTTGATTCTAACATCCCCTGATTACACTGGCCCCTTTGCGTCCGGTCCTCAAATTAAATCCCCAGGAAGAATACGTTTGACTAATCGTACAATTTCGGGATGAGCTGGAGTTTTTACAAGATACTTCACTAATTGGTCATTTAAAGTGATAGAGATGACGCGTTCTTTAGAAAAAGTAATGAGATTCTTTTATTACATCTCAACGACCAACCAAATCAAATAAGAGCTTGTAAAAACTCCAGCTTGTCCCACAATTTCATCCGTGGGCTGGCAGTACTGACAGTACATTAAAACAATAAATCTTTTTGCAAGAAAAATATTCGGCAACATCTAAATTTCAAAGCAAAATGAAAATTTTCCAGTGGGAGTGAGTAATAAGCAACAAAAATATTTTGATATATGAGAAATTTTACTTTATTTGTCATTTTTCTTTATAAGTTAATATCTATTTACAAGGTAAATGCTATTTACAAATAATTTGGGGTGTGTGGGAAAAATAAGGAGGATTGTTCCGTGAAAAATAGGAAAATCTTTTAATGGTAATGAATCAACGGATCCTGCACTAATGTACTTCCCAGTTTTCTCAAAGGTAACGAATCGAGTGGGGATTGAACCCACGACCTCTCGCTTGCCGGGCGATTGCTCACCCAACTTCTTAGTTCTCAGTTCTTTTAATGGTATTATCTCGTTTACACTTTCAAGCAGTTTTTGTTAGAGCTTACTGTTTCCAAACCGACTAAAATAGTTTTTTTTTTCTCGCAAAACCTCTTTCAAAAAGTTCAAATGAAAGTATGGTTGTATGGAGTTTTCCAAGTCATTCGAACTCCCGGCTTCAAACTAAAGTACACCCCTGTCTCACAGCCCCGGTAGAACTTTTTTCCTCAGTGGGGATAATAACTCCTATTTAAATTCCTATGGAGATAAAAATTCTATTGTTCCAAGGTTAAAAAATCCAGTTTGGAGGGCAATTTTTAAACATTGAATTTCGAATGGAGATAAAATCAAAGTCAATTTCCCAGTGGGGCTGAAATTGCTGAGTATTTTCCAACCGGGATGAAATTTTTGCCAAATTTTCCTGTTGGACTGGGGTCCCAGCGGGTCTGTGACACAGGGGTGTTAAAGTTCTATCGTTCGGTAACTTCTCTACATATGATAAATACTAATTTACACCAAATGAAATTAGAAATTAAATTGAAAGTTATATACACAGTCATAAACACGCAGAGTTAAAGCTCAATGAAGTTGAGCATCCTCGTCAAATCTTGCCCATCGTGCTTTCTTTTTAAACATTTTGAAGTTGGACCTTTGAATTTTTCCCTATATGTCTATAGAATTTGCAAAAGTCACAAGCAATTAATAGAAACAACATTGGAGTTTAGATAAATATGGATTTTAAAAGCTTGTTTAGATATTTCATGGAACCTTTCGACCTTTTTGTACATAAAGGAGGTTGAAAATATACTAAATTCGCTTCGAGCTAGGAAAATTTGAAATTTATTTGCGAGATAAGTGAACATTTTGGAAACTGCATTGTCCTATAAGGATTCTGTTTTCGAGACTAAGTTTTTCATGTAACGTGCAAGGCTGTTTGCAGATCTTTTGAGAAGGAGCGGTCACGATCTTCAGAGAGATGATATGTTCTTATTACTGACCCAGACCATTTCATGTTATCATTCAATGATGTTTAAGCAGCCTCATTTCCTGTAGCCATAGCAACCGTGGTATCCTTAGTAACAGCACTACTCAAATTCTTTTCAATCGTTTCTTCTTTCTTTGGAATGAAAAATTGAATCATTTTGTTCATCTTTTGGGAAATCGCTTTCTGTGCATGCGTCAAATAGATGAATGGATTGATCACAGAATTCATGTAGGCCAGCGTGAAGAGAGAATATTCGACGCTTCGCCCGCCACACGTGCCAGTGATGGCCATGTGTAGACTACAGGTTGAGAAAGGAATCCAGCAGATCATGAAGACGGTGACAGTCTTGATAGCCAGTTTCAGGAAACGGTACTAAATAACAATTTTAAATAAGTAATTTTTTGCCTCTTTGAGAAGAATCTAAGATGTAGGATGATTAGCGAAAACATTTAAGCGTGAATGTCAAGCTATTTAAACAGAGGGGAAAAAACCTCACAACAATTAGTACGAAAACATTCATGAAGATGCATTTGCCCATTTCAGAAAATTTCTCAGGAAGAATCTTCCTGTTTTTCCTGTGGTGGAGACGAACAGTTAGATAAAAAAGTAAAAAGTCAGCTGTTACCTCTGCTTTATCCTGCTCCGACGCAGCTTTTGTTCCCTTCCTCGACCCAGCCCCCACATTCTTGGAGCTCTTTCGCATCTCAATGAAAATTATTGTGTATGAAATGATAAAGATGATTGAAGCTGAATATGTTGCGATCGGGAAAACCAAATTGTTGTAACGGCCGATGTTGTTAAGATAAAACCGTGTGACGCAATACACGATACTACATAAAACGACGCTAAGAGCCCAGACGCCGATACAGATTTTGAATGCGAATTTCTTCCCTTGTTTCCGGTGGATAAATGGAAATTTGATGGCAAAAAGCCGGTCAATGGTTAAAGCGGATAGGTTGAAAACGGAGACGAAGAGTGAGATGCGGATTACACAATATCGGATAATGTTGTAGAACTCCTTTGCGACTTCATCATCTTTGAGTGTTGTTTTTTGGAATTGTGTCATGATTTTGAGTATGATCATTGCAATACCGACAAAAATATCGGATGTACAGAGATTGACGATGTAAACACTTCCAACACCTTCAAAAGAATAAGTTAAAAATTGAATCAATATCGTATCAAGAATACGTCAAATTATCGTTCATAGCGAATTAGTAGCTTTAGATTGATTAGTCTTATCTGGTCGGTAAGTTACTGGGAGCTGAGTGTAGGTGTGGTGCTCCACCTCAGTATTCAATCTCCCAGGTCTAGTGCAAATAGTAAAGGACTCCCTTACTTCCGGATCCACTGACATCCACCAGATAAAGAGACTCACTAACTTAAGTGGTGTTACCATTCTGAAAACTCTGATCAAAGATGGTGGATATAGCTTGGTCAATGGTTGATAAAGTTCAGCGCCTACTATCTTCTCACCAAAAACCCTTTTAAGTTTTGTCACAACATTTGGACTATTATAAAACATTTTTATAACTTACCTTTTCGTCCTTTCTGCTTTCGAATGAGAAACATTTCTAAAATGTTTAGGACCACTATTCCAGCCGCCAAGATGGGCGTGACAATCTCATATAGAAAGGCACGATATTCTTTCGTCATTGTTGTGACTGTTCCTAAAAAGATTACAAATAACTCACCTTTAAACATTAAAGCAGAGAGTGCTCGATACTCTTCGTAGAGCAAAAGATTACAAATAACTCACCCCTAAACATTAAAGCAGAGAGTGCTCGATACTCTTCGTAGAGCAAAAGATTACAAATAACTCACCCCTAAACATTAAAGCAGAGAGTGCTCAATACTCTTCGTAGAGCAAAAGATTACAAATAACTCACCCCTAAACATTAAAGCAGAGAGTGCTCAATACTCTTCGTAGAGCAAAAGATTACAAATAACTCACCTTTAAACATTAAAGCAGAGAGTGCTCGATACTCTTCGTAGAGCAAAAGATTACAAATAACTCACCCCTAAACATTAAAGCAGAGAGTGCTCAATACTCTTCGTGGAGCAAATTCATAAAGTTATATTTCAAAAAACTGAATATGTCACCTATTAAGGTGGTAGTCTACCGAGAAATGGAAAATCATCGAAAAAATTGTCGAATTTTGGTTTTTGGGTGTTTTGAGATCCTTTGGTCTTTCTGAACATCTCCTGGAAATTTCAGAGAGATATCTTTATTTTTCAGGTCGCAGTGAGCATTTTTGTCCTGCTGGGTGCTTGAAAAATCGCCCTAGCAACGGAAAAAATCCCGTTGCTAAGGACTTATTTTTTCAATCTCGGCCGAAACATAGCAATGTGATACGCCAAAAGAAAGCTCTTTTTACGCCCTTTTCGAGCGTCAAAATATTATTTTCCGTGGCATTACGTCATCCTTAAAATTAAAGATGGTAGCTTCAGTAGTGTAACACATCAAAACAAGCTGAAAAGCAAGCTGTTAGCATGATTCTGCAGATTTCTTGGCAGGTTTTAGATCAAAACTTAATTTCTTTGATGGAAATGATTTGTTTAAATGAAGAATAGACTCTACAGAAGCCATAAAGTTGCTGTACATTGGTTATGTTGCTGGATTTCTACGAAAAAACATTTAAGTTGCCGTCATTTTGTTTTGAGGAGCATATAGGCGGTGAGAGGCGGTGTGTGCTTTTTGGTGGCTCACATAATGTTTTTGTTATGTTCAGAAATAAGAGTAGAAGCATGTGCTTTCATGACGCCATCTTGGAATATTCTAGCTCCTTCGATATACTATATACAATCCTATACGCGTACGCTACTAAATATAATACCGTTCGCGTACATAACAAATAGACATAACATCTTCTCCCCCACTACAAATAGCAAGTAGTAAAGAAGGAAAAAATACTTATTTGAGTATTTCTACATGCCCTCCTTGTGAAAAGAATGATAATATTTTGCATGATTCCTTCTCCAAATGTTATGTTCAGAAATAAGAGTAAAAGCATGTGCTTTCATGACGCCATCTTGGAATATTCTAGCTCCTTCGATATACTATATACAATCCTATACGCGTACGCTACTAAATATAATACCGTTCGCGTACATAACAAATAGACATAACATCTCTCCCCCACTACAAATAGCAAGTAGATAGAGGTCAAAAATAAAGTTAAAGCTTAAGCTAAACCATTTCAATATCCCCCTATTGGAAAAGTTCATAAATCATAAATCATAACAGCTTCAAACAAATGTCAACACTTTGAAGTTCGTAAATTGTTCTGTAAAATATCAAAACACTTCAAGTTTTTTTTTTAATGTTCATGTAAGTTCGTAATTAGATAACCACTTTGGAGCTTGTTTTACACGTTGTGGTCTTGGAATAAAAAGAGGTTCTGGGTCATTGTCCTCTTCATTGTATGGGATTGTTGCATCAGATGATGTTGAGTCGTTAACTGCAACATTCTTGTTTTGCGTTGGGACTTTCTGCTGTCGGTTGAACATCAACTGTACCGGAAAAGTAGTCATCATCAGAGGAACTACAACTGTTACTAGTAGTTGTTTTGGATTTAAGATGAGTTTGCAATACTGGACGTTGTATTGCTTCGATTGGTTGGCTGAGCGCATGATTTGCTTTGCGCCTTGCTGAATTATTAAACTGTTGCCTTTAACTTTAACAACGGTTCCTGGATTAGTGTTCCATTTAGGTGTGGTTTTATTTCTCTTGCTAGTAACATTCGTTGTGAGAACTTCATTCCCAAACTTTAAATTCGTGCGGCTTTGCTTTGTGTTTGAGGTCATAGTGATGTCTGACAAGAATCTTTTTGTTTTGATCCCGTTGACAGACCAATTTGCTGGATGCGGACGGTTTTGATTTCTTGTTGTTTGGGATTTTGTCGCGAATTACTCGTCCAAACATAAGCTCTGCTGGAGTTTTGCCGGTTGTGGCATGTGGCGTGGTGCGGTAGGACAGGAGGAAGTTATCAAGTGCTTGTCTCCAGTTCTGTCCTTCTGCGATTGATGCTTGAAATCGTTTTCTTAAGGTTTCGGTTGAATCGTTCAACTTCCCCGTTGGCCATCGGATGATAGGGTGTGACTTTGCGATGCTTAACATTGAATTCCTTCAATAGTTTCCGAAATTCAGTGTGTTTCCGAAATTGAGGACCGTTGTCGGTAACAATACAATCCGGTGCACCATATCTACAAAACAATTTTCTTAATTTCGTAGCAATGGACTTTGACGAAACGTTGAAGTAATTCCACTTCTGGGTATTTTGAATAATAATCTACACAAACGAGAAGGTTTTCACCTGTTGGGAACGGTCCAACAAGATCACATCCGAGCAATAACCACGATTCATCTGGAATTTTTCGTGTTGCCAGCGGAGTTGGTTGGGTAGCGGTCCAACTACTTGGCATCCATGGCATGATTTGATAAATTCTTCAAAACATCAGGACCCATTCCTGGCCACCATGTCTTAACACGCAATCTTTGCTTGGTACGAACGATACCCTGGTGGCCCTCGTGAGCGATTTGAATGATGTGTTGCCTTAACGATTTTGGAATGAAGATTCTGTCATTGAACATGACAATGTTGTTGACAATGGAGAAACTGTGACGCATAGTGAAGTACTGGCATTTTGGTGACATTTTATCGTTAGTGATGAAATCTATGATGCTCTTGATGTCTGGGTCCTTGTGTTGCTCGTGAGCAATGGTTTCAGCTGAAACAGATTGTGGTAAGGTATGTTCATACACATAATTAACAAAATCCTCTGTCACATTACGTTTAACAGTTATATGTTTATCATGATTAGACCGGGATAAATAATCAGCTCCATTGAATTTTCCCGGCTGATATACCATTTTGAAATTGTATGGCATGGCTTTGATAACAAGATTCTCAATGCGGGGTGTGATTGATTTCATTGGGGATGAGAAAATGGGTACCAGTGGTTTGTGATCAGTTTTAATAGTAAAATAAAGTCCGTAGAGGTATAATCGAAAACGTTCGGGGCATAAGTAACTGCAAGACACTCACGTTCTAGTGGGCTATATCTTCTCTCCACTGGTGATAATGATCTACTTGCATAGCTGACTGGTCTCCATGTCCCATTCTTCTGTTTCTGCATGAGGACTGCACCAAGACCAACACAAGAAGCATCAGTTGATATTTCTGTCTCTTGCATTCACATCAAAGTAAGCAAGTGTTTCACTGTCAAGTAAAAGTTCCTTCAAACTGTCGAATGTACTTTGATGAACGGAGGTCCATTCCCATGGAACGTCCTTTTTTAGTAGATTTCTCAGTGGCTCGGTGACGGTAGCAAAATTTGGGAGAAATTTGGAACAGTACGTAATCATCCCCAAGAAGCTTCGAAGTTCTTTTATGTTTGTTGGAGGTAGGAGGTTTAACGATGGATCGAACTTTTCTTCATCTGGTGCTACACCAAATTGGGATAATTTGTGTCCCATGTAAAGCAGTTCTGTTTTTAGAAAGTTACACTTTTTTGGGTTAACTGTAAGATTTTTGGTGCGCAGTCTCTCGAATACTGCCTCTGTTCTTGAAATTAGCTCTTCTTCAGTTCTGCCGCCAATAATAATGTCATCTGAAATGTTTTTAAACTCCTGGGAGACCAGTGAGTGCTAATTCAATTTTCACGTTGGTAGATCTCTGCTGCAGATGACATTCCGAAAAGAAGGCGAGTGTACCGAAATATACCACGATGAGTAGCAAATGCTGTAAGTTCTCTGCTCGCTTTATCTAGTTCGATTTGATGATAACCTTTGTTTAGATCAAGTTTGGTGAACAGTTTACAGCCGTTGAATTCGTGCAATAATTCATCAAGAGTTGGGATTTGATATGGTTCCCGTATGATAGCAGTGTTAGCAAGCTCTCATGTCCACACACAAACGTATATTGCTAGAGTTCGGCTTTGGGACAGGTACGATTGGATTGACCCATGATGGTGGATCTGATACTGGTTCAATTACACCTAACTCGAGAAGACGATCTAGTTCTGTGTCCACTTCCTTTCGCATTAATATTGGAAGCCGTCGAGGTTTCTGTGCAACTGGTTGAATAGATGGGTCAGTCTTAATGTTCAATGAAACACCTTTTAATTTACCCAAGCCTTGAAATCGATCACTATATTCGGTAATAATGTCATTCATCTTTGAAGAATTAGCAGTAATGTTATTAACTCTTTCTGTAGTGGTAGTTGTTGCAACTGGATCAGGTCCGACACGAAGTAGGTTCAATTCAATTGACGAGTCATATCCAAGGATAGTAACAGATGGGTGAGGATTGATGATAAATCGGGCATTTATTTCAGAGTTCCCTGCCCTGATTTTTACATAACAACATTCTTCAAATGGAATTGGAGCATTAAACGATTTAGCTTGCCCCTTGTATGGAAAACGTTTGGGTTCAAAGTTCATTTTGGTTAGTGTTTCTTGACTGATAATGTTTAAATCGCTTCCACTATCAATCAACATTTCAACTGTAATGTTATTCATTTTGATTGGAAAGATACGATGACGTTTATTGCGGAATGCGATGGGTTGTCAATTGCTAATACGAATTCATCATCAGAGGATGAATCTTCAACTGCGATGTAACGTATCGTTGGGTTATCTTGCTGGTTAGGGTTTTGTTTTGACTGACATACTGTTTTTAAGTGTCCCTTTTTTCCACAATTGAAACATGTCTTGTCTTTGGCGATTCTACATTCAGATGCTAAGTGATCACTTCCACAACGATAACATGTTAGTTTTCTGGTAGTATGTGGTGTTTTCGATATTCTACTTTTAGGATAACGTGGTGGTCGACGGTCAGAAATTCTGTTGACGTTGTCTCCATCGCCATCATCGGATTCCTCCTCAACAGGTTTATTATGTTGATGCGGTTTGTCAGTGTCATATTTGACGTATTGGTGATCAGCGGTTTCTAAGACAAGAGCAATTTCTAACAATTTGTCTAAAGATAGGTTATGTTCTTTCAATAATCGTTTTCTCAATTTCTTTGAGTTGCATCCACCGATTACTTGGTCGACGATTTCATCCTGCGTATCATGAAACTCACATGTTGAAGCAAGCTGTCGGAGCCTTGACACATATTGTCCAGTTGATTCAGTGTTATTCTGTGAACAAGACCGAAATACATGACGTTCATATCGCTTGTTTTGTTTTGGTATAAAATGGTTGTCCAACTTTTTAACAGTTTTTGTGTATTCTGTAGGGTTATTTGGTATCCAATCAATTTCTTTGGTAAAGTGTTTGCAGTTCTATCATGGCTTCACCAGCGCAATGTAATAACAAAGCTTTCTTTGATTGTCATCATTAATACCAGCAGCAATAAGGTAAACCTCAAAACTTTGTTTCCATTTTTTCCAGTTGGCACCCAGATTCGTAGGGTCACCATGGATATTGAAGCCTTTTGGTGCCGAAATATCAATTGCTTTTGCCATCTCGAAGAAATATAAACATCCAATCTGGATCGTATGGCAGTAGAAGAAGAATAGCAGCGAAAATCCTGCTCTAGCAGCGCCAAATGTTATGTTCAGAAATAAGAGTAAAAGCATGTGCTTTCATGACGCCATCTTGGAATATTCTAGCTCCTTCGATATACTATATACAATCCTATACGCGTACGCTACTAAATATAATACCGTTCGCGTACATAACAAATAGACATAACACCAAAAAGTTTTGTATTTGAATTTATTTCGTGAAACCTTTTGAAGTTTTTTCTGACCCAAATTTTGTCGGCCATGACACCTTCCCTGTCCAAATTGCACTCGGGCCCATTTTTCTAAAAAATTACGCGGTCAGGCGAAATTCCGTAATGTATTTCTTCCAGATGTTGAAAATTTTCCCGACCTTCAGAGCTTTAGCGTGTCGGAAGAAAATTTCTACATCGGGTGCCAGATAAACCCGGCTGCGACTAGCAGGAGTGGGGTTTGATGCGAGAGAGAAAAGAAAAAATCTTCAAAAAGTTGATTGGCATCTTTGCTAGTCCATAATGGGAGATCAAGTTGCGATCTAGCTAGGAAACCTGGCCTTCTCTGTCCGTATGTAGCTAGTGTACTCGGCACTAAAGAGAAAACGGGAAAATGGGTGGGTGGTGTAAGTTTTGATTAGAGAGTATGGATCTCCAGACTAGTTGCGATCAAAATCTTGAATTTTTCAGGAATCTTTTTTTCTCTGCTACACGCGGTTTATTCACTATACGTTTATTTTGTGAAGAAGCAACTAAAGACTAGAGGGCAGACCAGTATAAAGAAGATAAGTTACAATCATTTCGAACCCCAAATGTCAGGTAGTTTTATTTCTTAAGAGCAGCCGTCTGCCAGATTTTTTTGAAATATCTGTTCTTTTTTTCCGAGTAAACCAGACGTCCGCGCTCGATAGGATCGATCATCGGAACGGCTAGATGACGGATCGATATGTGATCGATGGATTACTTAACGATCCGGATAGAAGATCGATAGAGGATCGATACTGAAGATTTTTTTAAGCTTATGATTAGTTATCGATTATACCAGGCAGTTACATCAATATGCCTTCTTACCTGTCTTTAAAAATATAAATAAAAGTAATCACGGAAAAGGACGCGAAAAAAAAAGACATAAGTGTGAGAACAGAGTAATCAAACTCGTTAGAAAAAGTACCATTAGAAGTCATAAAAAATCAACCTGAATAAATGCAATCGAAATTCCAGAGAACTTCATAATTCCCCAAACAACATTACATTACTATGTCAAACTCCCATCACATAAATTTTACAATTACGTCAGAGTAGACTACGCTCGCCACCGAAGAGGTTTATTTGGAAAGGGTAATTATATTTTATTGTTCGCTTCTTTTTTAAAGATTTGCCAAGTTGGAAAAGTATGAATTTCTTTGTACATATTTTACCTACCCCAAATATTTGGGACGCTGAGTTTTAAACGAATGGTCAAGTTGAAACGAACGATAAATGTATCAAGGTCTGTTTTATTTACCCCCTGGTGACTTAACAAAAGAGACTTAACTCGATGTTACAATCCAATTATTGAAAGTTTGTCTCGGCCTTTTTATAATGAGCGAGACATACGTTCTCTGATTACGCAATTTTCATATCAACATTTTCGAGGCATTTTGATGTAACTGCCAGGCGTAGTTAATCGATATAATCGATAATCTTGAGTAATCGATAAATAATCGATAAGTAATCGATGGATTAGATATCGATTAACCGATAGAATCGATAGGTAATCAGACCTTCAAAAAATCTTGAGTATCGATCAGCGATCGATTATTTCCAAGCTATCGATTACTTATCGATCACATATCGACTACATACAACCTATCGATTTCTTATCAATCATGTATTGATTGTTAACAATCGGCGATTACTTATCGTTCGTGCATTGATTACTTATCAATTATTTACTTATCTTCGCTCATGTATCGTTATCGATTATATATCGATCGTGACCGACAGCTGTGATCAATAGCTGATCAATTTTTAATCGATACTTAATTTAATCGAAGTATATACGATCTATAATCGATAAACAATCTATGACAAAATTGATCGATAAATAATCGAGCTTTGAAAAAATCTTTAGTATCGATTACCTAACGATTCTATCGGTTAATCGATATCTAATCCATCGATTACTTATCGATTATTTATCGATTACTCAAGATTATCGATTATATCGATTAACTACGCCTGGATTATAGGACCCTGCCGACGCACCGGACTTAACGAGCACCGGACACGCGAAAGTCCGGTGTAAAATTAGAATTTTTTTTACCACCGGACAACTTCTACACCGGACTTAAGGAAGTCGGATGTCCGGTGTCGGAGAAGGATATTTTTTCCCACCGGACAATCAAAACAACGGACATGACCAGTCCAGTGCATCCGGTGTTTCTTAATTTTTTGTTTCATAAATGTCCGGCGTCCAAAATTCCCTGTATGCAACACCGGACTGACACCAGACTTATTGCGTCCGGTGTAGCGAGAGGATACTTTTGCCACCGGACAAATACACCGGACAGTCCGGTGCGTCGGCAGGGTCCTTCGATTATTTATATCGATCTATCATCGATCTTTTATCGATCGGTTGGTAAACAAAACAATTCGTTTGCTTAATTTCCCTATCTCACTTTGATGACCTAGATTTTAAAATTTTATTTATTTTTTTAGATACATAGCTTTTAATTTTATATTGCACATGCGTAGGTTTTATGACTCATAGGTTACATTAGGTTAGCTCAAGTCTAGTTCTAATTAACTCCTATAACAAAATTAAATCTCACTTAAGCCACATAAGCTTATCAAGCTTACTTTTTTCTCTGGTTAACTATCCTTCAGAAATCTCTGAACTAATAATCTTTTATCTCTATTTACAGCATATACATAATTTTAATACATTTTAACTATTTTTCATTTGTAATATAGTCCTTAGTTGCAGGTCCACATCAGCTTAGTCTGCATTTTTTAACCTGCTTTATCAAATAAAAATAATAAAAAAAAAAAAAAAAAATCTCGATTTACGATCGATAACAAACCGATTAACGATCGATGACGAATAGATTAACGATCGATGACGAATCGATTAACGATCGATGACTAATCGATTAACGATCGATGACGAATCGATTAACGATCGATGACGAATCGATTAACGATCGATGACGAATCGATATACTCGATTGAAATACTAGCTCGATAATGGATCAACGAAGGATCGCTACTAGCCTGGATATCCAGACCGTAAACTATTTCACCGTCTAGTTTTTTTTAATATTTTGTCTCTGGTTTACGGTCTGGTCGAAGTAACTCGTCTACAGGGATATCTGTCCCTGCATATGCGAGTGTCTCTAATTGGTCAGTACGCGCCCAGTCACTGAGCAGAATTTTCGCGGGGTTTGTGATATTTTTCGATGCGCGCGCATAATTTATGGAAAAAGCTGACCTTGCAAAAAAAGATAAACAAATGAAAATGAAAACGCAGGTTCATTTCTAAACAAAATGGCTGATGGAAAGGAGCCTTTATGAATGTGGCTGACGTTTGGATATAGTTTAAAGTAGTTTTGAAAGTTTATTGAGTTTGTAAAAGAGGTTTTATGGTAAGTAATTATGTGTGTCTGCCTGGGTTTCCACAGTTTTGAGATTCTGATACAGTTTTGAATGACACAGTCTGTGAGTAAACCCTTGTTGACAGAATCCAAATTTCTAGTTTGATGGATGAACTAGTTCGATAAGAATGATACTAAAAATTTCATTCAAGGTTTGTTTTGATTATTTTACAGATCCGGTGTCGAAATTAGAAGACGCATGTCAATATTAGACAATTCTACGGTACATTTTCCAGGAGTCCCATTTTTTCCCAGATCAGATGATATAATCCCAGGATACCGAACAGATAATTTTCCAGGAGAAAGAGACTTCAAGAAGAGATATATCATACTTCCTAGCCGGTGGCTGCTCTTTAAGATATAAGAAGAAAATGCATCCTGACTAGCAAAAGTCAGTGTAGCTGGAGCTTCGATATTCCAGGATTAGAAAAAGCTATACCTGTTATCTTTGTTCTTTAAAGAATCAACAAGCCATCAACATTGATAAATTACACATATTTCCTCAGAAACTTTTAAAACTATCTGCCATTATGTCTTTCTTGAAGCTGTTCCGAAATTAACCAATCGGGTTAGGTATCGGAATTCCTATGGGAGTTCTTTCCCGAGAATTGTAAAATAGCTAAGTTGGCAAAAAAACTTTTTCCGGGGGTTTGAAGAATAAACAGAACTGTTATCATTTGTTTTTTATTTAACTATATATTTAAATTTGCGCTCAAAAATACTTAAACAAATAAGTTAATAGTATTCAATATACTATTTGTATCTTTCAGAAAATAAACACTTACAGAATGACATAGTCTATCATTTGGAATACCCCCGTGTTTGGACCATTCTATCGTGGGTGCAAAATAGGGCGGCAACTAAGTAGCACCCTCAGTGCAAGATTGCCGCCTCATCTTTATTCGTCCGCGCGAAAGCGTGAGCTAAACATTTTTTTTCTCGCGCTCAAGGGGAAAAGGAAAGTGATCGTTATTCTTTGAAGGAACAATGTCAGAACAAACCCAAAGACCAAAAGATGTATTTTGTTGTTCAGAATCGATCCTGTGAAGATGAAAAAATTTCTGCTATGCTTTTTTTTCGGAACGCTAAAAAACTCTAATTTCAATCTTCCTTAAGGTAAAGAGGTGGCGAGATTTGGGTTAGCGAGGCAAAAATCGCTAAAAAGCTGGTAAAATCGTAATCCTCAATAATTGAAGTTCCAGCCTCACTGAAAGTTTATCTGCATAAGTCTGGACTAGGTTGACGTGTTATAATTGTTTGGGTAGAGAATAATGCGACGACAATGATCTTTCAAATAACTACGAAACAGCTTCGCTGTTGTTAGCTGGGGAAGGTCAGTAAAAAAACAAACCTTAGAGCAATAACAAAAGTAAAAAGAGAGCTAGCGCTTACAGTGTTTTTGTATATATTGTAGCTGTATTCTTTTTGGTTCAACAGGATTTTTAAATGTGTCTAAATAAGTTTGAGTTTATCGACCCATTCAGTCTAAACTTAAACTCCTATATCAGGATTAGAAACTAGGCTAGTCTTACTTCTTTTATCTTTTCCTTTGATACAACAATACAATGCTGACAAGTTGACACAACACATGTGTACATGTACATTGACAATAATCCCTGAGAGAAGTTTTCTTAGAAATTTGCAACAAAAACGAAAGTGGTCTCTTCTACTGATTGCTTCCCAGGGCTCCTTTGCAGCTGTATATCAAATTTCCACCAATGAGGTTGCCGCATTTCAAACGGCCCTTCTTTTTGGCACCCGTGACCTTTCTGTGCCTTGCACGACGGGCGGCTGTAAAATCCCACCCCTTCATATATTTGTTTCAATTCATGATCCGTGGCTTTAGGTTTTTTCTCATTTTCAATTTACTGAAGAAAGGGGGAATTTGATGCGAGAGTTAGATTG
>NW_027103597.1:0-3263 GCF_902728285.1 Clytia hemisphaerica | reverse complement strand
CAACATGCTGAACGGACCTACCTGGTGATCAAAATCAGATAAAAATAGGACAAATAGCAAGAGAGTAAGAAAGTGTAATGAGCAGCTTGAATATAGGCACTTTTCTGCCCAAATTTGCACAAAAAATTATTTTTTCGAAAATCAGGCTCCTTCAGAAATTAAATATTACCATTTTATAGCACTATGCAAAAAATAAGAAAAAACACCAAGCCAATCTCGAGAAATGCTCATTTTCCCTAAATATGACAAAAGGGAGTTTCCCCAAATAAGAAAATCTGATTTTTACGGCCAAAAAATTTTTTCCAGAAAAAACAGCTTGAGTTACATTTAAGAGATAATTGCCTTTTATCTTTGTCCAAAAAATTTGAAAAAACTAATGAAGCAATTTCACACAAAGTCTAAAAAACCCCATTTTTAGGCACATTTGGGCCCAAATTTGCCCCAAAAAAATTACTTTTTGAAAATCGGACTTCATCAGATTTTAAATATTACCATATTACACCAAAGTACAAAAAAATCAGAAAAAAATATCGATCCAATCGCCAGAAACGCTCTTTTTCCCTAAAAATGACATAAGGGAATTTCCCCAAATAAGAAAACCGATTTTTACGGCCAAAAAAAAATTTCCGAAAAAAACTGCTTCAGTCACGTTTTAGAGAACCTTGCCCTTCATCTTTCTGCCAAAAATCAGGAAAAACTAATGAAGCAATTTTGCACAGTCCACAAAAAACTTATTTTTAGGTAGTTTTTGGGCCAAACTTGCTCCCAAATTTTTTTTTTCAAAAATCGGGCTTCGTCACTTTTTAGGCATTGCTATTTTGTATCATTGTGCAAAAAATTAAAAAAAACTAATGAGCCAATCCCGAGAAAAGCTGCTAACAGGAAAATGGTAAAAGGGAATTTCCCCAGAAAACGAAAATCCGTATTTTACGACGAAAAAAAATTTTCCGAGAAAAATTACTTCAGCCACATTTTAGGGTACCTTGCACTCTATCTTTCTGCCAAAAATCAGGAAAAACTAATGAAGCAATTTTGCACAAAGTCCAAAAAGCCTTATTTTTAGGTAGTTTTTAGCCCAAATTTGCCCCCAAAAATTTTTTCAAAAATCGGGCTCCGTCACTTTTCAGGCATTGCTATTTTGTATCATTGTGCAAAAAATTAAAAAAAACTAATGAGCCAATCTTGAGAAAAGCTTGTAACAGACGAACGGACAACGGTCAAATTAAAGGACCTCCCGGTAGGTCCAAAAGGGGTCAAATTTTTAACTGGTACCACTCTCTATAATTCTAGTCCTCATTTTCAGGCAGGCTAGCTATAAAGCTCTAAAACAGCTTCTAATAACATTAAACCAGAATATGATTCTTCAATGGGAATCAAAACTATATAAAGAACACTTACAAACATCAATTTGTCAGATCCAACAAAATTTATAAACGCACTGTCATCATTGACAATAAAACAAACAATTTTCTGTCAAGAGCCTTGTAAACATTCCAACAACTTCTATCAAAATGATCTATCACAGCTAAGTCTATCATTTTTAGCGCGGTCTGAGGATTGAGACGAAATGCTTGCAGAAAGCTTGCAGAACGCCCGCGCGGGTGAAAACTTCAATCTGTCAATCATTTTCTCAAGCAAAGAGTGCGCGAAGCGATTCTAGCTTTACGATAGTGCCGCGGATCATCAATGAATAGTATTCAATTATCATTATCGCTTTATTTTCATTCCTAGAACTTTTGCAAAAAAAAGAAAAAATAGAAAAGTTGTATTTTTTACTGCTCTATTCACATACCTATTCACATACTGAATTTGAAAGATCTTCTATGTGGCATTTTTTTGAAACTTCAAAAAACTGATTGTTATCCAGCCTTTGAGGGACTTTAGCTTAAGTGCTTGCGTGCAGCATAGGGTACAAAGTCCAAACATGCGTTTCCTGTAAGTTTTGTATGAAGAGTTAGGTCTATACTGTCAGGCTGAAAATGCTTGCCAAAGTATGAAAAGTCAAAAATAATAGCTTTAATGAAAGAATTTATTTCAGAGTGTAGCACCATTGGATTTCTCACTCGGGTAAGTTATGGCATGTCTGGGCATGTCTCAAAAACCTGAAAATTACCATAATTTTTGAAGGCCATTAGCCGGCAGAAAATGGGGAAACTAATGATTTGCTACGAAGGGTACCATGATGAAGTTTCGCTGTAGGGGTGTTACCTAATTGTTTACGCCATTATTTTTGCAAAAAAACGCAAAAACCAAAATGTGCTGACGTCAGCAAAACTTGTTTTTTAAATATCTCCAGTTTGGCTAATGGTAGAAACATGAAATTTGGACCAACGTTGAATATCATTAAAAGGATCATTTTATATACGATCATACGATACGATATTTTGCAATCAAGTGCTGATGTCAGCAAAATTTCAAAAAAAGTTTTTTGCAATTTATATTTCTTTTAATGATACACAACTTCAGTCCAAATTTCATGCTTCTATCGGTTCCGTAAGAACCGCTCATGCGAAACCCAACTCCTAACCACTGTAAACGACTTTGCTAAGGCCTTAAACAATGGTGAACAGGTAGATGCAATACTTCTCGACTTCAGCAAAGCATTTGACAAAGTATGTTATCGTAAACTACTACTAAAACTTCAACATTACGGAGTCAATGGAATCCTTGCTTGGATTAAAGATTTTCTGTCAGGAAGATCACAGAACGTTGTTGTAAGAGGCACAATTTCTGAAAGCTCCCCAGTTACATCAAGGGTTCCCCAAGGAACTGTTTTAGGGCCCCTGTTGTTTCTCGTTTACATCAATGACATGCCTCTAACAGTAGAGTCGTCACTTCCACTCTTTGCAGATGATTCTCTACTGTACAGAATTATAAAACAGCTAGCAGACAGTCATGTGCTCCAAAATGACTTAAACAACTTGTTCACGGGGAAAATAAACTGGTCAATGGAAATTTCATCCCGATAAATGCAAACATATCCGTATCACAAACAAAAAAAGATGATCGAATCTTCTTTATCCATCCATGGTGTCCAACTTGAGAATGTTGACCAAGAAGCAGTACCGCGGCGTAACCATAACGAAAAATCTAAATTGGAAAAAACACATTAGCAACATCATATCAAAAGCAACTAATGTTCGTATCTCCAAAGAAATCTTCAACACTTTGACAAAGAATCTAAACTCCTATGTTACAAAGTATTTGTGCGACCAATCTTGGAATATGCTAGCTCTGTTTGGAGTCCAAATTCTACACAGCTA
>NW_027103596.1:407298-457901 GCF_902728285.1 Clytia hemisphaerica | reverse complement strand
TCTACGTTCAATTGGCAATTTAAAATTGCCGCAAAACCAGGCATTACAGTACTCTAAAAAAATCCCAGATTGCAAGTCGAAAAATCAAGGGATAATCTTTTACGGTGTACAGCTAAGAAGCCTTGGTAGGATCCTCAAACAATAAACACTGTAGGTAGGTATTGGAATAAAAATTTCACCTTATTTCAAAATGAACAGGAGTTTTAAGTGGTAAGATTTGACATACCTAAAAAAAGATTGTGCATCGGATCAACAATAGTCATTATAACCAAATCTGTGTATGGAAGCTCCGATAAAACAGAATATCTTGTACCGTACTTTGATTCAAATTGTTCACGCTGTGTAGGAGTCCTTGCTGATAAGATCTCGGTCATTTGCATTCTGTGCTCATTGTTATTTCGAGGTATCCATGTTTCCAGGTCAAAACCACTATAGTCGCGGGCACCGATCGGGCCAGGAAATTCCTTTTTGCATTTCGAACAACCTTTTACTGCACAATGTCCTGAAAATTAAATTAAAATGAGTAGAAAGATTTCAATGTATAAAACAAGATAATATTAAACTCAAATAAGACTAAATTCCGAAAATTAAACAGCTGGTCTAAATTCCTAGCGTTAAAAAATGTAAAATTTTATATTTAAAACCTCACTTTCCTGGGTTATCGATACAGGGTTAGTTATCTGGATTTTATGAACAATAAAAATCTAAAAGTACCTAAAAATCCACAAAGCTTTCGAGCTGCAGGGATATCACATCCGATAATTATCAGGGCAAGCCAACTAAATTAACAATATTGTCAGATTTAAGCTTAATTCCAATGAATGCTTCTTTCAACTTATTGACAAGTGGCTGTAGAAATGTATTTGTTGATGGTTCACTCTCGAGATTCGGAATAAGACCAGCTAAAATTACATTTTTCCTTTGATGTCTCCCAACGCGAGAGAGATTTAAGATAACTAAATAGATAGCTCCGACAGAAAAGTTCTTCACATGCTTAAACGATTGAAACCAGTCAACATTCAACATAAGGCCATAGTTCCTAGGGAGATTAAAAAAATTTACTGAATTTTCGCCAAATCCACTAAATTGTTTCCAAACCCGTCCATCATAAACGTCACTCATGCTATTTTCATCTTGCCTCAGTTTTCTCCAATGTTCACATGAAGTTTCAAAATTAGGATTGTCAAGTAAGCCCTGTAAACTTTCTTTTATCGACTGAGAACAGAATATTTTGAATGGATACAATGCATATCCTCTTGATGGAGTAGCAATTTTTTTCATTAGCAGGTTACCACACACTCAGCTTGTCTTGCCTTTTGGGTGTGGTTGGGAAATAAAACATTATTGCAACGTTTAGAAATATTTTCGCCGCGTACCTTGATAATACACTCGTGTAATTCATATAGTTTTAAGCATTTTGTACAAACAGCATATTTCTTGAAGCTCCCTTTTCTTGTACCAAGGTACTTATGAAACAGGTACATAGAGGAGGGTAGATCTTCTTCCGCGCTAATAGAAGTATTATTATGCTGATTGATTCCATTTATAAGTTTGCTCAAAAATTTGATTAAGCATGAAAGCGCAGAGTCAGTTATTCCAAAAACAAACTGCCAGAGAGCCAAGAAATAAACAACTACTTTAATGAATGTTGATGGAGTTTCCAAATCACCGGTATTTCTAGGATAACTTCCCTGAAACATTTCGACGGTCATTTCTTGTAAGATATCCTCGTTTACTATGTCGTTTGGAAGTGCAATTGGATCTGTTGGCTGGGTTGGGATGACCTCTATGTTTTCTATGGTATTTACTTGACCACGTTCTTCCGCTGGTTCCTGCTGTAATTCATTATCAGTCATAGCGTCACGTTGAAGTATATTAAATTCGTCTGTCATGCTTATAAGGTTTGGTCGTTTGCATTTTGAAACGTGTCTTGTAAAGTATCTGGATGAAAATGTTCCAGAGCAGTAACTACATTTTCTGAAAATAAGAATTTTACAATTTAACATTGAAATTAAAAAGTCATGGGTTAAGTAAGAAAAAGGTGCAGCAATACCCGAAAATAGAAATAGTTTAGTCTAATTGTATTTTGGATGTTAAACACCATAATTTCATCGAGGAAAATTTCGTCACCTGATTTTGATTTTTCCAGAAGGACGTACATCATCCCAAGATACATTTTAGCCAAGTGATTTGCTTAGCAGCAAAGCTAATTTATACACCCCTGCATCACAAAAACCGTTTAGATCCTATCGCTCAAAACAATCGGCTGAATTTTCGACCCCTACCGAAATGTACCCTAAAATATCAAGCTGCAAGAAACCTTTTCCCGAATAGAAAAAAAATACTAGAATTTCGGTTACCCTCAAAGATTCTGGACCTGTAAACAATATAGTTCAAAACCCTCGCTCATTAAAAGAATTATTTTGCATTCCCTTTTAGCATTTGGCTGCTTCAAGTTAACCTGCTTCAAGTTAAGAATTCCTCACCGGGTCACTGAGACAGGGATGTATTTACATAATTGCATGTTAAAATATTTGGTAGGGCGGTATATTTAGGTTTGGTAATATTTCGTTATTTAATGAAAGAATTTCTTAATTTTCTAAATCCCAAGCATAACCGCCTTTTAGCAAAAGTAAAATCATCCCTTTTCAGGAAAACTAAAACAAAGAACTTAAAATGAATAAAAATGATGAAAAAAGTTCCTACCTATTCATTTTTGACCAGCATATGATTTCTTTTTTTTTTATTCCTTCAACAAACCACCATTTGGTTCAGTTTGGATTAAAATGTGAACGAATTAAATTCTAATATTTGCTAATCTATACACCTATAACATCCACTCGTAAAAAAAAAACGACTGAATTCCGGAGATAAAAAGAACACGCAACAGTGAATGCACACACGCCCCTCTAAGGCAGCACTTTTGTGTTGTAGATATTAGGAAACTTTAAGAACAAAACACTCCTGCCTCAGGAGAATTTTATTAAATTTGAAGAAAACAAGAAAGGGATGATGATTACAATAAACTTTTTGATTACATATTCGCATTGGGAGTCTGCAGTGTGATAAATCTTCCTAGATTACAAATACTGTAGTTCATGCCATGCAAAAGAACCAAACAGGCAGGGAATTCATAAAAAAAGAGGAAAAGAAAAGATTACTCGTTCATCGTTCAATGATAATTAACACCACTTCATTGAAATATCTGACCAATCAGAATTAAGTATTTCTCTTTTTTTAATTGCGAGCAATTTTTGACTTCGAACACTATCTTGTTACAAAAACGTGATCATTCTCGACTTTACAACAAATTTCAACATAAACAGTAATACAGTATTAAAGTAATTTTTTACCATGGAAGACTTTGCTGAATTTATTCAATTGGATTTAGATGAAAATAATTCAACAAAATCGAGGTAAGATCGGTTTTATTTCAAATTATTTTGACAGATATTTGTTTTTCATTTCAAATAGAATCAGCGAATTCAAAGGCAATAGATCATAATGATCCTTCTAGAAATAAACCCTTGCTTCGCAGCCCCGGTGGATTTTTTCCCCACAGCGGGAGTAAATATTCTTATCGAAATGCCAATGGGAAAGCTCTAAGGACTATTGCAAACGTTTATTTTTTGTCTAAATCAGGAATCAAAGTTTTATGACATCATCTGCGTTAAAGTCACCGCACCAGGCTAAACACGGGAGCCCAAAGGTATCACCCATCGATTACAAAAAGAAAAGAAAACGAATTGCGATTGAATCCGATGACGAAGATAGCGAGAAAAGCGGCTCTGACAAAGACTTCAAAGTGATTGAGAATGATGGTAAACTTTTGTGCTCCTATTATGTTTGTGAAAATTATCTTCAAGATTTTTCCAGGTGTTAGCTTATACGAGGTCTCTAGCATACCTTTTAATTTACACATTCACGCAATTTCTTTTGAAATTCGTGCAATTTCTGTCCATGCAAGATTTTTCAATTCACGTATTCATACAAATTTTTTTAAATTTTGACGCAAATGATAAGGCCCATTCACATAAACCGCTGGGGCCCCTTATACGGGAATGATCCGTGTATTAATATGGATGCATACGGATACTCAGGATTATTGAAGTATTACTTTTTTCATGTTAATCTAAAGGAAATTGTAACTTGCATCTAGATTTATCGATGGGTGAGATCAAAAGTCTATTCGCCAAGTTGAGTGAAAGGTGCAACAAACTAGAAAAACAAAACGATGAGCTAGAACGATCGAACAAAGCCCTGGTGGAAAAGCTGGATAATCAAGTTGTTAAGAGGAAAAGAAAGTACAACGCATCAAATAAGACCAAGGTATGCTTAATCTTAACACCAGCAATTGAATTAAAGATTTAAAATGGGCAATGAAAAAACCATTGCAATAAAAATATTGCGAGTTTAAACTGACATTATAACGGTGTGAATAGAAATTACTTACTTCTAAAGCAACAGATTTTGAGAGAATAATTCAATATTAAAGACTTGAACTGTAGAGATTCTTCATTCTTTCTGTCTCGGCTGGGGTGGAAAAATGATACTGAATAAACATCATTAGAGCAGTCGTGAGACAGGGGTGAAATTTTTTGTAGCTTAAATCTGGTAACAAGTTTTATAGATGGACATGATGACGCTGGCCTCATGTGGTTGTTTAGATTTGCAAACAGTTTGGCAATGGACGATTTATTACGTAAAATTGATCTTGTCAGCTTAAACCTTGAAAAATTTATTCGTGTATGAATAACGAATACGATAAGGGCATATGAACGAAGAAAACCTGCATCTAAATTAATGACAATGATTTTTTTTCATAGCGCCTGGTTCGACAGCAATACAGCATTTTGGCAGAAGAAGAAGGGGAATGGACATTAGCAAAAAGGAAACGTAAGCTACTCATTGTTTAAGCTAATTTTAAATTAGTAAAATTTAAAGTTCAATTCATCATTTGCGCATTTTTAGGTTGACATCTTCATGACTTTTCGTCCCTATAAATAGTACGTTTCTCAGAAAGGTAATTTAAAAATCTAATTTCTAGTATGCATTATCTAGATACTTTGGTTTATATGTATATATGCAATTGGGTTGGTGTACTTTTACAACATAATGACTTTTAAATATTTGTTTTCTTCTTTTAGTCCGTTTTCACCAGATAACACTTCCTTATCGGAAAAATTGGTGGAATCTGTTCGAGGGACTAACACCAACAACACTGCTCAAGAAATTGAAGGTATACATGCTTTGCTTTTGTGCTTTGTTTTTCAAGTTTAAACTGTCATGCCAGCAATATTGTGCCTACATGTTTTTATTTGATTTTATTGGTTTCAAAAATGTTGGATGTTCTTATAAAAACTGTAGAATATCTAAAAATACATAAAAAGTATAACAAGCCTGCTTTCTCCAATGGAAATTTTCAATAATGTGTCTCTGTGAAAAATGGCAAATTTTTATCTTCTTCAGATGCTATTCACATCAACTTTAAGTCAAAGTGCGAAACTAAAGCAAAAAAAGACTGGGCGATGAGTATGCTTCGATGATGGCAAAAAGTCCCGCAAGATCATGTACGTGCTGATTAGTTTTTTTTGGAAAAACCTTATTCATACTAAGCCTTATATTTATACTAAACACGTAATTTCTTCCTTGCTGATGTTCTGTCTTTTGCAATCTTAAGAGTCCTCCCAATTTATTTTACTGATTATTTTCTATTTAGAAATAAAAGTATAATCTCTTTAAGCCTGTTAAAGTCTATTATAATTTCTCTCATTTTATCTCGCCAGAAAATCGAAAAACGTATACAAGCTTGGACAAGATACATGAAACAACTATGCCCGTCAAAGTCAAAAATGCATGGAAAAACTCATTACAAAAGACATTGTCTCGTCAGAAGACGAAGAAATAGAGGCTGATAGGAAATTCTTTGTCAAACGACCCAAACTCAACCGTGGAAGAAAATTAGACTCTTTTTTTTGAAAAGCTGGACAACATAACCAAAGATACGTCATCAACGAGGGAAAGTACCGATCTTTTGACCGAAAAATTGGAGAGCCCTCAGAAAAAGACGCCCGATACTCGATTGAGCAGAAGATGTTTTACGGTTACTGAAAATATTTTAATTTTTTTTTACTAGTTCATCCTTTTTTATCGAGCTTTTAATCCTCAAATTCGAGTAATGCATTTCAAAGTCGATTTTCATCAGCAGTGCCCCTTCCTAACCTTTTACTTACCTTAAACCCTTTTTTTACCCAATACCCTTCTTAGCCCCATTCTTCCCATCGATTCTTTGTTTTAAATAATTATATATTATACTTTAGAAATCATTATGTCTAATCTATGTAATAAGATATACCATTTTTGGAGCAGAATTATGTGTACATAGTAATTTAAAAATTCTTATATGTAGATAAAATACGCTTATAGAGTAAAGTTAAGTGTACATAAATATAAATATAAATTTTCCTAATATCGACTTTAATTTAAGAAGAAACCATCAAAGAATATTTTCATTCAAATATCTTATTGAATTTATCTCCGGTCGAATTTCTTTATAATGCCAGTGAGTGGGTTGAAGAAAACTTCTTATTTTACAACTTTAAGAGTTCAATGTTTCATGTTAGACATTTTAATGTCAATATTATGAAATAAGACATTAAGTATTTTCCTTACCTAGAATAAAAGTATTCGCAACAACTAAAAATGGTTAATTCTCTTTTAGTTAAGTGCATCTTTTCGAAAATGCGTAAACACATAAAATCTTAATCTTTCCTTGCATGAAAGAATTTTGTATTTTTTTAACAAAAAGTTCCCTCTTTCTCAATTTTAATTTAACATCTTCATGGACAAGAAAATAAGTATAAGTGCATCTTTTCAAAATGGGTGAAATAATTGTTAATCTTTCCTTGCATTAAGAAATTTTGTATTTTTTTTTTTTTAACAAAAAGTTCGTCTTTTCGCAATTTTGAATTTAACATCTTCATGGACAAGTAAAAGTGAATCTTCACTGCGTGGAGAAAATCTTATATTTTCACTTCGGAGAAAAGTGGTATTTTTCGTGGCTAAAAAATTAACGTTTCGTATATCAAATAGTTAATTTTTTCGTTATTTAGAAAATTTGAACTTTTCAAAAATCAGTGAAGATTCACTGTTACTTGTTTTCGCACTGAAGAAAATTTAATGATTTCAAAACAAGAAAATTGAGAGAAAAATTAACTTTTCGTCATATATCTTGCGTTAGAGAAGACGACTTTTCATGCAGTGTAAATACTGAAGTTTGCTTTATAATTTCTAGAAAGAAAAAGGAAAAGGCCATATTGTTGAATGTTGATTCTTGGATATCAAAAAGCGCTTTTCTCGTTGAAGATGCTCCTACGAAATATCAACGACAGTATTAAAGAAGGTAAAAGACCGCAAGGCAATACACCCCCAAACCTAAGCACCAAATAGTACATTTTAATTACTAGCTTTGTTACATGATTATTGTCAAAATTGCTTTTGCAGTCAAGGAATATCTGTTTAAAAACACGCTGAATATTTTTCAACCTTAAAAACTTAGTTGAGTGCCCTGAATGCCCTCCCCTGGTCAAATTCAAGCATGTACTACAATGCAAAATTCCTCAATCTATTATGTTCAGGTGATGGTGAGAGACTGATGGAGTGTTACAAAGTTGCTGTGCTGTACTTTAAAAACTACAACCACACCAAATACAGCTTTGGTTTGCTCAAGCTATTTACAGAGATCAACCATAAGCCAGAACGAGCACTCGGTTTGATTTGGAACCGCTTTGTAAATACCAAAGGTAATTTTAGGTACCCTGCTGATTAAAGTTAAAATTTACAAACCATTATTAAGTGATTGTCTTGTTTTCTTGTATATTACTTTGGTTTTCTTGTATATTCCTTTGGTGTTCTTCATGAGAAATGTTTCAAGTTAACGCCCGTCTTGCACGGGTACTGTTGTGATGCATGAATAATTTTTTAACAGGCTACGAGGGTCACAACATTCCAATGGACTTGCACATGGAACACCTAAACGGTTATCTGAAAGAGGCTTTTAGGCGCCTTAGGAGCAACCTGAATAGAGACACCGCTGGTTTGGTTGGGAGGTCCATGAATAATGTCAGGAAATTAATAAACACAGCAGAAGAAAGTTTGGAAAGTGCAACCCCAAGATCAAGTCGTAAAAAGCCTTCCATAGCAGATGATGTCAAAAAACTTGCTGAAGAACTGGTCAAGGCAAATGTTTTGGTGGAGACAAAAAGCCGATGTTATCAAAGTTTCAAATACTTTAATTCAAATGCATTGGATGGATTGGATTTTGATGACATGAAAACATGGATCAGTGAATATGAGAAAAGATATAAACGTGTGTGGATGCCAGAAGCACTACCACTCAACAAAGAAAATACAGATGCACCAATGGATGTGGATCATTAATGAAGCACCAACACTGGAATGCAAAGTATTATATGTATATATTTATTTTCACATCTTTTTGTTTTGCAATACCTTTTATATGTGAAAGTCGTAAATTGCATCTAGTTGAGTTAAAATTACATTGATGAAAAAAAGATGAAAAAATGATGAAAAAATGACCGTAGCTGGAACATTCCTGTCCACTTTCTAAAGTATTATAATGATCAAATTTTGATAAATTAGTATTTAGTAAAGTTAAATTTTCTCAATTTAGGTAAAAAGATTTCTATGTAAATAGACTTTCTTCTATGATATACTTTTGACTGCTTTTAGTTGTAATAAATAATAGCACAATAATGTTGTTTATTTAATGATTGATGTATTTATTTTGTTTCTCAACACAAATTTGGTCTTCATCTCCTTTAGTCTAGATTTATGACACTCTTTTGGGATTGGGTGTTTGAACATGTTTTAACTTTTAGGGTATCTGAACCCATTTCTTATCTTCATATTATCATTAATTGGATTAATTTTGGTGGGAATTTATTACTAATTCTGCTGCTTTTTTGGCACAAAAATTTACTATCTGCTGGCGCATATTCGCATAATTCCAGCCGTTCCCAAGAATAGTGTCTTCATTTCTTTCCAATCAAATTCCTGCCAAATTTTAAGAAAACTCATGCTTTACCAGACAATAAATCCCTGTCAAAATTAACTGTATTTTGGCCGTTTGCCCAATAAAAACACACAAAAAATAATCCAATGTTATTGTATTTTACTATTGTTGACTATATATGTTTTCAACGTAAGAAGACTTGTGGTTGACTTTCAATAATTGAGCATACACGTAACATTTTTAAAAGTATCTTTGAACACTGTACAATAACAATTTTTCTAAGGAGAAAAGAATTTAGTCATTCTTTGTAGTTTATAACTAGTTCTAATGACAGGAAAAGACATTTTATTTTTAAAAATAATTCTGAACACTTTTCACTTGTAGATCACAATACTTGTAAGTCATTAGTTTTGAGGACATACTTTTTACCTTTTTCTATTCTCAAAACAAAACAAAATTGCTTTGTCCCTTTATCGTTTACGTCTTGTGTTGTATCAAGAAAAAATGCTTGTTACTTTTAATGTATACTTCTTCAAAAAGTATACCTGTTGATTGACTTAAAAACTGATCAGTTAATAAGGTTTACAGCGGTGTGCAAAATTTTTCCAAAACATATTTTTACTGTCAAATATTAAACAGGTCATGATAATTGAGTCTATCAATTTTATCATCAATTATAAACTAATATTGGTTTGCTTACTATGGGCCATCTATTCAGATTTTTAAACAACAACTCCATTATATTCTTTAAGCCTGGCATGGATTGGGCAGTTCCAGAATAAAACCATTACCCCCCCCCCCCTGTCTGTGGACGACAGGATTTTTAGGTTCGAGTAATTTGAAAAAGGTTTCAGAAAATCCAGGATTTTTCCTCATTATTTAGTCATAATGTATCGGAAAATCCATAAAAATTGCTCTATTTTCTTCCAAAGTATCCGAAAATCCAAGATTTTTCCATAAAAGATCTTGAATGTTACAAAAGTCCTGAAGTTTTTCAAAAGCTAATTGTTACGACGCAAAATCTATGTTGTCCACTGGGGGGTTAACAGACTATAACTTGAACCGCCCATGGCCATTTGAGATGGCTGCATCAACTTTTAACAAATCTTTTCAAAGAAAAGCCTGTGGTTGAATGGATTACTCCCTTTCAAGTGATAGCCTTTTGTCTCTGCGATTGACAGGGTGAGATAAAAAAAGCACAGTGTAGATGGAACAGAAATTATGCTAGATATTTATAACTTTGACCAAAATATTACTAAAAACAGAAAGTTCATACCCTCATAATTACACTGTGCTTTATTTACGTTCTCAAACATTATACTAACTTGGCTTTTAGTAGATAAAAAATGTGAAAAAGAAAATTTACCTTCTCCTTCGGCAGCTTTCTTTACCTGCAGTTGAGCTTCAGCCATCTTCTTGATAATTGAAATGAATTTCGAGAGGATTTGCTTCGCACAATGTTTTGATAGTGTGCCGTGTTTTCACTCGTTCGCAAATGTAGCGATTGTTTCTGCCATTTTAGCTGTAGTGCGCCTGTCCACGGACAACTCGCATAATTTCTTATACGCGCTCTACCATTTAGATCTCTGATTTGCTTGGACCCAACCAATCAGAATATTCGCATAATCATCTTCAGATCAGAATGCAGACGATCTAGGTAAACCAGACCGTAAACATAAGAAATATCAAAATCAAAAAAAGTTTACGGGCTGGATATCCAGGCTAACATATACTACAAGATTTTTCAGTTGAACATTGTTCTTTTTTCTTAACTAGATCATCGATGCTATCTGAAAATGTAGACTCTCCTTTGTCGTCAAGCTCGACTTGTTGTCGATTATAAACGATACGAAGTCTTTGTTTTATGAAGTTGTTTCTTTTCAAGCGAAAAAAATCCCGATTGGAAAAATAAATGTTCTCCAAATTTGGAGGCGTAGGGGATTCTGAAGGAAACCATTCCTTTGGGCTTGACGCAGGATCCTCTTGTATGGTCGAACCGTCTAATTTGAGGTAAGCTTTACTTGTGATGACGCTTAATTTGACTCCATCGGAAACTTTTACACGATACGATTTTCCCACTACTTGTTCGTTATGAAATACTACACGTATTAAACCAGAAGGAAACACTATTGGGTTTAACGCATTCATATAAAGCCAATTCTTGAGAATTGTGCGCTCCAGATGGCAGGAATGCACTGAAAGCATCTGTAATAGAACGGCTTCTGGAGAAACTATAAAACAACAAGTTTTGTCTGAATGAAAATGGTAAAACCAAACGGTAATTTATACAAGAATATACATGTTCAATTAAAAAGGCGATTTTCAATTTTGATTCATCCTTCTCTGGATCAAGCTCAGTTAAATTTTCAAGCAAAGATACTAAATTGGCTGGATCTTTAAGCCACTCCTCTGCATTATAGTTTAACATATAATCTATCTTTTTGACCGGGTTGTCAACCTTTAGCTTCTTTATATCGTCCCTTATTTCATCCAGTATTTTCGATGGGTTTGACGTACTATACTTCCGTTTACCTTTGAACGACGTGCTTGGTGGGTCGGTTAGGTGCTCTGCATAGCAGTCTTTGCAAATTCTGAAAGTTGTATTTGAAGTCATATTTCCTTCCTTCACAATTTGTTCCCTGATATTTTGTCCAATTTTGGAGTCTGAAACCAATGGGCAAGTGGATTTTGTGCAAACATTCTTTAATGTATCTTCCTGTATTGCCATCTCTGTTTGTTTCTTCAATTTCATCAGTTGTAACTTCAGGCGGATTTTCCATTATGTTTTGTTTTTATTACTAGTTTCTCTAAAGGAAAAAACATTTAATGACTACATTTTTGAATCAAAGTACTCAAGCTCACATTTTCTGAAAATTTTGAGAAGAAACTCAATTGTAATCTTGATCACTCAAATCTCACATTCTTTTAATAACTCTAAAAAACAACGCAAATAAAATTAATGGACATAATTATGGCTAAAGAAAATAGAGAGAAAATATGTTTCCATGAAGAGCTTAGTTTTTGCACACAATTTACAAAGCTAGGTATAAACTTATACAATATCATGACAAATGGTATAGAATAATGTATTTTTAGGTTACTTTCTGTCTTTTTCGTTCCTCTCGATATTCGATCGCATCCAATGATCTTAGCTCGAACGAAGAGCCATGGCGTGAAAAACGTATGGTTTCTTTCGAGTTAGGATTGTCGTCGATGTATTTCCAAAGTACATCTAAAATAACATGACTTTTACAGCTCTCATGGAAAATGAGGTCACAGCGGCACGGAATGATGACACAACCTTCTCTTCGATCTGGTGCACCCTTGCACTTTTTGAAACTCAAATCAACCGGAGGATTGGAACTTTTCCTAGGCTTTCCTTGCACGTAGCTAAAACAACAAAAATAAAAGCAACACTACAGCTAGGACTCAATAGCAAGAGCTAGGGACAAGATCCAGGGACAAAATCAACTCATAAAAAACACAGACAAAAATAAAGTAATCATACCATTTCATCGATATCATATACTTGACAAGATCCACACAAAGTTTACATAAATTAGCTGGAACATGACCAACATTTTTTTCACTAATAGGTTCCACTATTTCTTTGAATTTTTCTTCAACAAGATTGACTTTTGGAATTTTGACCAATATTGCATTTTTGTCAAAACGATTGTTTTCCTCTTTAACGACGTCTAATTCTAGTCCGACAGGGGGCTCAATACCGTAAACATGATACCCTTTGATTTCAGTATTACCGATGAAGCAATATGAGCTCAACATGTTGACTGTTTGAATTCAAAATCATAAATAAAAGAATTTCTTTTGGAGAGGCCATATTTTAACAAGTTTTTCTTCCAGATTGGGAATCTCGGTTTTTGTTTGCATTTTTTCTTCTTCCTGATTTGATTATTTGAAAACCGCGTCTTCCCGAAGTAGTAGATCTTCCGAATCCAGAAGTTTCTTGAATCTTCCCGAATGGGGTACGGGAATTTTGCCGTAACCCAATCAGGAAGATCTTCCCCTTTGGGTGTCAAGTTAATTTCCCGTTCGGGAAGGTTCTTCCTGATCGAGGTAGTGGCGCAGACTGTCCAGAAACTACCTCCATTTTGTAAAAAATATCTTCCCGCCGCCTCTTTTGAATTGAGAAATCAGTTTTTGAAATTTCAGCCTGTACCCGTCAGCCTGTGCCGTGGATGTATTTTCCAAGCAAAATTTACTACGGACTTTGATACTGGCTGAAGATTGAATCTGGTCTTTAAAGGCTATAGCGCTATACTTATAGTAGGGGTCGGATTTGGTGGCACTTCCATGGTATACTCTGAAATACATGCTGATGTCAGCCCGAAAGCTGATAGGCTTAACCGACAGTTATACGCGGTTTAAGAGTATAGCTAAAACTTTGTTATGTTTTCAACAGTGAACAAAAGTGAATGAGGACAAAATGTAAACAAAAAGATTGCAAAGAAGTTTTCGAATAAATTCACAATAGAATGTCTTCATTTAAACACCCCCGTGTCACAGACCCGCTGGGCACCCCCACCCGCTGAAAAAAAGTCCAAAATTTTGTCCCCGGGGAAAAAAACAGGCTAAATTTGCCTCCGGGGAATCCCCACTGAAAACTTTTAATTTTTCTAGATCCCCACTAAGTAGCTCTTCAAAATTTTTATTTCCCCGCTGAATTCATTTTGAGAAAACCCCGCTACCCGCCTATGCTCAAAGACATCAACAGAATTTATACAAAACTTTAGTTTGAAAGCTTATGTTAAAAAACTGCTAACTGCTATTCTATCTTTGATAACTCTTAACTGATAATCTTTATCTTTAAGACTGACTGTTCATTGTCAAGCAACTTCATCCAGCCAGCCAATTTTTTTTAACATCCAATTTAGATTGTCTACCATATTTGTTTTGATTTTGAAATACCTTTAAATATATATTTTGCACGCTCGCAAGCTAAGCGAAACAAACTGACAGATTTCTTTACCTAAGTAGTACACGCTCAGCTAGGCTAGAAAATCTTGATTTTTTATTATGAACAGGCGTGTCTAGAATGTGGGAAAGTGATATATACTATCCGTAGATCTAACACGATTTTTTTCCTATCCGTAATTCCGTTTTCAGGGGGTATTGGGTCATTAACAGTTAGGTAGGGTCAGGGTTGCTAGTAACGGCTTGTCACTGTGCCGGGTGCATACGGCTCAAATTTCAGTCAGGTTAAAAAAGGGGTACTTTTACCCATATTATAATAACATTACCCCCGTCTTTTTTGTCATTCTATTTCCAAATTTTGTCTTCTGCTGTGCGAGTGTGGCTCAACGAATAGCGTGTTGGCTTCCGAATTCGAAGGTCTTTCTTTAGTGGTGGTTCGAATCCGACCCAGTGCGATGATTTGATTGGTCGAAAAATGATTGACAGGTATCAAAACTTAGTCAGAAATGAGAAACTAAGTCTCAAACAGTCAGTAGAAGCAAAGATACAGAAGAAAGATAGGAAAGGAAAAGGAGTAGAAGGAGTGTTAGATATACGGATAGTAGTTATCACCTTCCTAGAATGTGAGACACAGGAAAAACTGTTTACAGTGGTTTTAAACCTTTGTGCTCTTCATGCAGTTTTATGGAGTTTTGATGATTAAAATGGGTTGAAAATAGACTTCTGTTGACCCTGAGAATACTTTGATGGATTTCTATCAGTGTCAGTTTGATGTTTTGTAAACTGTTGTGATTATGATGAAAAGGAAGACAGAGAGAAAACAAACTTGGAAAACTTTGCAAGAAGCCAGCTGAGTCCTGAGAGGGACATGTTTGTCTGGATTTATTTCTACCTCAAGAAAAAAGAACAGTCATAAGACGAAATTTCTATAAGGGAAAGAATGGATACTGTCATTGTAGAAACTCAAAAATTATGGGAATGATTTGCTTTGAATCTTGTTGTGAGGAATTTTTGGATGGTTTTATTTTTTCCATCATGATACAGCATGACCCATGGCCTGCAAAATACAACAGTAGCAGAAGCATATGATAGGGCTATCTAGTGACCAACAAAGACAAAATTGTTGAATTGATTGCATATGATACTGCACCTGTCGAATAGTTCTGTAGTTCCGATATCAAAGAGATTGTAAACAGACTTCTCAAGACCATGAATGTGATTTCTGTTATCAAAATTATGAATTGGTGAATGATATTGATAATTTGACGTGCTTCTTCCCAAACTCAGAGCTCAAACATCAAACGACATTTCTTGAACTAACTTGGGAATATGTTTTAAATTCATTTTTGATGGATTATATTCCTGTTCCGCTATCCATCCTGACATGCATATACACAAAGTAAAGAAACCCAAGTTATGATTTAAAATAAGTACCAAGAATTCATTTGCTTGACTGAGAAATGTTTTTCATTTTCTTTGGAATTATTGTGAATTATTTTATGTTTTGGCTCGTGTCTTTTGGAATTTTAATGAAAGTGACATAAGTAGAAATGAATGTAGAGGCATTATATTACTGTTTTTCTAGTTTTTACATTTTATTTCATATTCAATTTTTTTAAAAAATGTCCACAAGCTTCATTAAAGCTTGATAATAGATTTTTATTTTTCAAAACAAATGAACAAGTTTGACTCAAAAAAGCTTCAACATAACTTTTTTTTTTCTCTCACAGAGGTTTTGATATAATAGATTATACACAAAATTTCTAACAATTTTTTTGTTCGTCTCTTTTGTATATTTTTATGGCTCTCTCCTTTTGTGAGGCTTGTGATATTTTCATGTTTTTTAATGAGCCCCCCCCCCCAGCGGACCCAAATTTCACTCATTCACGCAAAATTTTTTCGCAATTCACGCATTCACGCAAGTTTTTCTCGAAATTCACGCAAACCCAATTTTTTGGGAAATCGGGGAGATTTTCGGAAAAAATCGGGGAAAATGTCAAAATAGAGGTCTCGCACATTTCGCTAAGTTACGTAATTTACGTAATTTCCGCCATTATGGAGTAAAACGTTCGATTTGCATAAAAAAGTATGACAAGGCTGTACTCGAGATATTATTCGACCGGATCTGGTCATGCACTTGAGAAAAACTTAACTCAGTTTTTTTCCTGTAGACCTGACTATAAAACACCGTGTTTAGTAGCGTCATAAGAAGCCCCCAAATAGAAAGCGTTACGTAATTTTTCAACTTTAATCACATGCCATCACGCAAAATATTTGATTCTTCTAACTTGTCACGATCGTTTAGAAAAGGTGAAGCTTCTGCAGTTAACGTATCGCGATAGTAAGTGAAAAGATATGCGCCGCAGGCGAATTTTTGTACAAAAAATTGCTTAAACATTATCAAAAATAGGTCAAACAAACTCAGGGGTAAGGAGGCGCAACCATGGTTTACGCAGAGAGGAAATTTTTGCATTTCTGTCACTCGCGTTTGGCTAAAAATGCTCTCTTTAACACCATTGAAAAAGAATGTAGTCTAAATTCGTTAGAGGCAAGGTACGATCACTTGATAGCTTGTAAAATGGGGTAAAAGAATGAACATTTGTTGCGAGTGAAGCGATCAAAAAAAATTAAAAAGAAAGGTTTTATAATCAGGGCTCGCGAATTAATTTCCTAACGTGGAGGGGCCGAAAACATAGTGACTAAGGAGGCGCAACCATGTTTTGCGCCGACAGGAGAAAATTTCTATTTTAACCCTCTGATGTGCTTAAATACGACCAGGGTTTGATACGACTCCATTTCAGACTAATTTTGCCAAGATATCAGGTTATCGAAAGTCTACATCATGGGTAAAAATTTCTTTGAAATAAGTTTCTTTTTATTTGCAAAAACGTGGTGAAGTCATGGCCGCCTCCTGCCCCCAGTGACTCATGCATAACCATGGTTTTATCTTAAACAAACACTTTGAAGGGGGCAAATTAGAGTTATTTATGATTCGAGGGCCAATACATGTTTGGCCCGAGCGAAAAAATCTGGAAATTTAAGGTGTCTAGATTGCTAGAAAGCGCATCTAAATCATGAATCGTCTTATAAAATAGAGAATTTGAAAGTTGCTGATTTTTTTGTACACCTTCACCTGGCATCCCTTGAATTTGGAATAGGTGCGCACCTTTGTGAAAAGGAAAAATTCACGCGTTCACGCAAAAAACAGGGCAGATTCACGCATTCACGCAATAGAAATATGGATTTTCACGTTCACGCAAGCTCTTTCAATTCACGCATTCACGCAAACCGCTGGGGGGGGCCCTTTAATAGAAAATGTGTACATTATTATTGAGATACCTATTTATTCAAAAAGTGAATGGATTTTAAAAGAAATTGTGAGATCTTTTCTTTTTCTATCATAACTTTTTTAGCTATACGGTTTTTAATTCTATAAGCAACGCAGTGCTAAAGGGTTCAGGCCTCAAAATGGCCTAAAAGCAACTTGGCTTAGGAACTCTAGACCTGAGTATGAAAAATTTTTAAACTAAAGTCTGTCTCAAAATAATTTGCAGCTGGAGACAAAAATGGCTGTAACTTTTGATAGAATTCGAATCAAGTTGCGATTTTGTGCTCGTTAAGAAAATATTTGTGAGTGGAATATTATCAAGTTAAAAATTTGAGAAAAAAAAGGAAAATGAAAACAAAAAATGAAGAAGAAAAAAATCAACTGGTTGACTCTATGAAGTAATAAAAAACGACAAAAAAAACAGCCTTTTGTCGATCAACCAGCAATAAACTTTGTTTCGTATCTTTTGATTGAATGAATATTTTTGAAATTTTTTTCACAGTGATGATGATCTAAGATTGAAAAGTCACTCCTGTGAAAATGGTAATTATACCACATTTCTACAAGAAGTTGATTTTTTTCTTCTTCATTTTTTGTTTTCATTTTCCTTTTTTTTCTCAAATTTTTAACTTGATAATATTCCACTCACAAATATTTTCTTAACGAGCATAAAATCGCAACTTGATTCGAATTCTATCAAAAGTTACAGCCATTTTTGTCTCCAGATGCAAATTATTTTGAGACAGACTTTCCTAGGAAACCCATTATTTTCCTTTTCCACTCTGAAAAGACCCTGAAATCTTGCTATATTACGACCAAAAAACTGCTTTTTTACTGTCAAAAATTTGAAATTTGAGGCCATATTTAGCCAATCTAGAGGGTCCTATTTTTAAAAATTTTCTGGCCCGTCGGCCCCAACCATGGTGGCGCCTCCTTAGACACTTATGTAGCCGTTACGTCATAATACCATAGATACACCACTCTTTATAAATCATAAACTCCCCTGTAAACGTAATCAAATACAATCGAATCCGAAAAAAGTGGGGTAATATTAAATTGAGAGTCCATTGCTCGATCTTGTATCATTGAGCTAGGCTGCTCATTAGGATCATGGTATACAAAATTTATGTCCGAGATCATGAGGACGTTGATCTCATCAAATATATATGGAAAATGTTCTAGGAAATTACCCACTCCAATACAACTTGTCTATTTCTTGTTATAGCTGTCATGTTAGCAAATAGTTGCTATTCTACCCGTTCAAGATGAAAGGTCTATGTTTGGAAATTTTGACCAAATGAACTTAGGGAGGAAATGATATATAAGTAATTCAACTTAATGAGCTTCATTGACCCAATCAAGACTGGGCGGGAGGAAAGAAAAATGTTATTATGCATTATGCATATCCATATAATTACATAAAGATTGAAATAAAATTGCTTGCTTATCACACTTACTGTACTGTTTCAACAAACTTGGAAAAAAAAGGAAATTTCGAAATCCCCACTGAAATTTTTATTCTAATTCTGTGTCCCCACTGGTATTTTCTGTCTTTGAAAAATCCCCACTGGATTTCCAAAGAAAATTTTTTATCCCCAGTCAAATTTTAAAAGCCACCGGGTCACTGAGACAGGGGTGTAAGAAACACTCGATTTCATTCAAAAGAAAAATACATTCTTTTTTCCTTTCAGTTAGTAAATTTTTTTGGAATAAAGTCACTTTTGTTTTTTGTTATGATCAAGCATTCCTAAATACTCCTCCGTATGGGTGTTTGTGCCAATGCTAGATCAGCATTTCATAAATATACCATGCGTCGTTCTCTTTAAAATTAATATTCGGCGAAAATCAGTCTAGAATCACAGGACTTTTTTCTTGGTAGAGGTGTCCGTGCAAAGTTAAAAACTGCATGTCCTTCCCATCCAAAATACCCCCATATTTTTGCCCAGGCAGATGTCCGCAATTAAAATTAATGGGGTCACAGAGGCTGTCAAAGTGAGATAGCACGTAATTTTTGACACAATTTCTTTAAAAATCAACAGTTTAAAATTTTTTGAACCATCTGCCTAGGCTAATTCAGGTGTAGATAGGTCTGTTCAACCCAAAAATACAAAAAAAATCCATATGCGTCAGGCAAAAAAGTTCATGATAAACGTCAAAAACCGTCTAAAAAGAAACCCCTCCTTGCGTCTCAATTCTGGCTTTCGGGAAATGTTTAGGTCGGAAATTTAAACTTTACTGGACACAAAAAGGATGGAACTTTCATATAAAACTGTTTCCAATCGTTTAGCATGCGTATAACTCGAAAAATTCAATATGTAAGACCTGGAATCTCTAAAACCGCAAAATCGGTATTTTACAGACTGGGCCCCTTACGCTCGTTGAGATTCTTGCATCGTTCATGAATGTATTAGATTCGAAACCTTGAACATCTTGCTGTTATGGGTAACTGTAACTTTTTTACATATATCCCTTATTTCTAGCTAAAAAAAAAACACAAAAAATGCCTCCAATAAAAAAAAAAAAAACTTTGTAGCCCAGAAAGTAAGTTTATGAATCGTTACTGTTTGTCGACCTGTAAGGAAAATGATTCAATTATATTTAAACTTTATGTTTTTGAAAACGTCATCTTTTTTTCTCGAAATTTTAAGGATTTTTTGTTGGGTTCTTGTTACAACTCTTAATTAATACGATTAATACCTTAATCGTGAAAGGAAAGGGTTTAAAATAAAAGTAAAGGGATAAAATTGAAATCAGAGAAGAAAATTTAAAACGTATTTCGTTTTAGTTTGAAAACGCAAAATTTGATTAAATTTTTCTTTTCTTAGGATTGTCCATCCTGCAAGCTAGTCAGAAAATCTGCCGTATACTATCTTCGCTTTCTGAAATTCTCAAAGTTAGTACCAAATTTAGCAGTGAAGGAATTATGGAAAACTTAAAGAAGAAAATCATCAGAAATCACGTCGAGAAGATAATGGTCTTTCCTTTTACCATTAAGGAAAAGCAATTCGATGCTGTTGCTAATATTGTACGTGGTAAAGACACTTTGTGTGTATTACCAACATCATTTGGAAAGAGTTTGATTTATCAAATGCTTCCTGTTCTGGCTAAAAACCTAGGCTTGGCACCTTCCCCTTTGGTGATTGTGGTTTCACCCCTGATTGCATTGATCAAGGACCAGATTCATGAGGCTAACAGCTCACCACTTGGCTTAAAAGCTTGTGCTGTCCAAGAAGACATGAAGGGCTTCAACATGATTTTTGGTACTCCAGAGACGTGGCTTAAAAACAGTACAGCTCAAAAATTTCTCAAATCAGCTTTCACAAAGAAAAATTTGGTTTGCATGGTTGTTGATGAGGTCCACAAAGTTTCCTGGTATGTGCTATATGCTATTTTAAGATTACAATGTTGCTTTGTGTTTTGTTTTTACATTGCATCGAAGTTAGACAAGACCGACTCTCTCTTCTTGGCTGGTTTTACTTTTTTACCAGTCCAAAAACTTCTCAGGGAAATCTACCTAGACGTATACAGGAGGGTTTCATTGTACATTTATCAGATTTACTGCAGGATAATCAAAAGCAGTACTGCAGATATTAATTTTTGGATGCAGCTACTACTAAACAATGAACACAATAAACTCATTGAAATAAAATTATATTTCATATTTTTCAGGGGAGAAGCATCGAAAACAGAAGCTGCATTTCTTGGAGCTAATCTTTAGCTAAGGTTAACTCCCAGTCGACTGAGTTACATCGGGTTACGGAAAAGGTTAGGATTAGGTATTCCTCGGCTGCCGGTTATCTGAGTTCCCGTATATATATTCCAAGGGTGTGTTCGCCCTGAGCTTATCTCTTCATCTGCAAGTTAAGCTTCAGTGAAAATTTTACCATGGAATCTGACCAAGTCAGCCTTGAACAACTCTTACCTATCTCAAAATACGCAACTTTTATCATTGGTCAATTCATTAGTCGACAGCCGCCTGAACTCATTTTTTGCTTCATCACAATCATCTTCGAGTCAACTGGTCAGCCCTGTCCTGCCCAGTACATCACAGGACAACTCTTCGAACAACGTTCTTCTCTCGACCATTGTGACGTCGTCAAGCCTGTCAAGTCAACAAGATTCAACTCCCACCACCAACACGCCACCCATGAATAGTTCTTCCGCCCTTATCAACGCCCTTCTCACGGCTAATAATGGTACCCTCGCTATGGGCAATCAAAACATCACGCTTTCCTCGCAACCACACCTTGCTGGTCAAAATCAAAACACTTTCAACTTTGTCAACAATTGCAACAACGAGCTCCCTGCGATACCTGCAAAAATATTGAAACAAATTAAGAATGGTGAGTTTGTTGATTTTGATTTTCTTCTACCTTCCAACATTGGCCGGCCTCTTAATTCTGCTGTATCTCTGGCCTTCGATTCGGAGGGCAACATCTCTTTACAAAAAAACGATACTGCCATTCAACAATTTTCAAAGAAAGCCAAGGTTATCGACCTAAATTCCTGGTTAATGGCATGGTCAAGATTTTTCCAAGCTTCATTAGTCTTTAGACCCAACCTGGCCAATCAGATGATTGCATATCAGATTTTTATTGCCCATTTGGCTAATGACTATTCCTTCTCTGGCTGGTACGCCTACGTCAAGGCTTTTAGAACATTTTTGACCAACAACCCGGTAGCTAGATGGGATACGTCCAACCAAAATCTTTTTAACTTGCACCTCTTGGGTCACAAGCAGCCGAGCCAGTGTTATATCTGCCAGAGCAAGGACCATCTCGCCCCCCCCGCTGCCCCCTCTCTGCCCCCTCCACCTCTTTTGCCCGCCCTTCTTCTGTTTCTCAGACAGCGCACCATTTTCCTGCCCCACGGATGCCTTCTTAACCTGGACCCCGCCCTCGCCCCCCATCTTTTCCCTGTGCTCAGTACTACCAGCCCTACCCTAACCTTCGTTAGCCCTTTCCTGCCCCCCAGCAAGCTGCCTCTGCCGCCAAACCTGCCAACTACTGCCACAACTTTAACTCCAACATCCAGTGTCGACCCTCCTGTCGATATCTCCACAGTTGCCTCATCTGCAACTATCCCCATCCTGTCATGCAATGTCCCTACCGCCCCCCAGTGATCACCAAATTCTTCTCAACCTCCCAATAGGTTCCTTTCTCCCTTCTTCCTTCAAGCCAGCTTCCCCTGTTAAACCCCTTGTCTTGTTTGAGTTCCTCAATGGGTATGACCCTGAGATCGTTGAGTTTCTTGTGTCTGGGTTCCTTACAGGTTTTCACATTGGCTTCCAAGGTCCACCACCAGTTGGCCCTGAACGTAACAACCTTTCAGCAGATTCCAACTGCGAGGCTGTCTCTACAGCCATCCTGAAGGAATTGAAGCGTGGGCATACTGCTGGCCCTTTTGACACCCACCCCCTCCCCTCTTTTTTTGTTCCCCCCTCGGTGCTGCCCCCAAAAAAGATGGAACAAAACGGATCATCCTCGACTTGTCCTTCCCCCCTGGTTCATCTGTCAATGATGGCATCCCTGTAGAACTGACCCATGTCCACTATACCCCCTTCGACGAAGCCCTTGACATGATCCGTTTGATGGGCCCTGGTTGCTACATGGGAAAAATCGACATCAAGCACGCCTTTCGCCTCTGCCCAGTCCACCCCGACGATTGGCCCCTCCTGGGATATTGCTGGCAGGGTAAGTACTTCTTCGATCTTTGCCTTCCTTTTGGTAGTCGCTCCTCTTCTTGCATTTTCAATATGTTTGCTGATGCCTTGCAATGGATCCTTGTCCGGAAATGCCTTATCACTGCTATTTCTCACTATCTTGACGATTTTATCCTTTGTGCTCCTTCCTTTAACGAAGCCCAGCTTAAGATGGATGTCGTTCAAGCTCTCTTCAAGGATGTTGGTGTGCCCGTTGCCTTCCTGTTCTATTCGTCTGCCTACCAGTAAGCTTGTGGAATTGAAAGGTATGGTTTCTGCTTGGCGTTCAAAGAGGAAGTGTACTAAACGTGAGTTGTTGTCTCTGATTGGTTCTTTGTCATTTGCTTGTAAAGTCATCCGTCCAGGTCGTATCTTTTTGCGTCGTCTCATTGACTTGTCTTCTTCGGTTGTTCGCCTTAACCATCACATTGACTTAACTTCTGATGTTCGCCTTGACTTAGAGATGTGGTCTGAGTTTCTCGATTCTTGGAACGGTTCTTCCTTTATTCCTACACCTATTTCTCTTCAAGCTCCTTTTGAGATTTGATGCGTCCTTTCTTGGTTTTGGGTTGTGTTCCAGGGTCTTGGATTTCTGAGGCTTGGCCGTTTGACGTTTCTCGTCTCACACACCTCTCCTTCCTTGAGCTTTTTGCTATTTTTGCATCTCTTAATACCTGGCTTAAGTCTTTCAGCAATTGCCGCATCGTTGTCTCCACAGACAACGAGCCCACCGTCTCGGTCTGGTCATCTTCTTCTTCCAAGGATAAGTCTATGATGGTTCTCATTCGCAAGATTTTCTTCCTAACTGCTCGAAACAACATCCACCTTTCATTTCGTCATGTCCCTGGCTCTCAGAATGTTTTTGCTGATCTTTTATCTCGTTTGCAGGTCGAAGAATTCAAATCAGTCTGTCCAGGGTGTTGTCCCTTCCCGTCAACTGTTCCCAACTCTGTAATGGATCTCTTGGCCACGATCTTGTTGGGCTCCTGAAGGATTCTCTTGCACCATCTACTCAAGCTACATACATGAGTGGTATCCGTTCTTACATCAACTTTTGCGACTCACATGGATTAATACCTTTCCCTAGCTTTGTTGTGTTTTTTTTCCGTGTTTTCTTTTAACCGTGGCATTGCTTGCAAAACAATAAAAGTTTATATCACTGGAGTACTACACCAAAATTCAATGCTTGGCTCAAGTTTGCCCCTTGCCCTTATGCCCATACTTCACCGCGTCATTCGAGGCATTCGTAGACGCCAAGGAAATTCACTTACCCGCAGACCACGTAAACCCATCACCACTTCCCATCTTCGAGTCATTTCAAGATTCTTATTACTTTGCAGCCATCCCACTCAAGACAAGTACATGCTTTTAGCCGCATGCCTAACCGCCTTTTTTGGCCTTCTTCGTGTGTCCGAGTTTTTCCTGTCCCTCTCAAAGTCGATATGACCCGTCAATTCACCTCATGAAGTCTGATGTTACCTTCAACCTCAACCACTCCCTAATGACCATCCGTATTAAAGGAAGCAAAACGATCCGTTCCGCCAAGGTGTTAATATTAGGATTGCTGCTACTTCCAACAATATTTGCCCAGTGGGCGCTATGAGAAACTACCTAGCCCTTCGAAGTTCAAAACCGGCCCCCTCTTTCAATTTCATGATGGTAAACTCCTCACCCGCCGAACGATATACGCCTTACTCGAGCAATCCCTCCCGTCTGTTTCCGACTTGAACACCCATAGTTTTCGTATTGGTGGTGCTTCTGCCGCCTTGAGCGCAGGTGCCTCCGACTCAATGATTCGCATTATGGGCAGGTGGTCCATGACTGTTTACCTTCGTTATCTTCGTGTTTCGGATTTTGATATTCAAAAATTCACTGCTAATATGGCCAAGATATCTCATGTGTCGTCTACTTGGGACCCCGACAAGTGGTAATTTGTCTACAATGTCATGTATTTTTTATGGTACTTGTTTGTTCTACTACCCGGTCTTTTTTTCATACCATGCTATTATTTTTGCTGAGTGCACTATCAATATATTGCTCGTATTAATTTTGATTGTCTTCACATATCGCTTGCTTTATTTTTATTAATAGTAATAATAATTATAAAAACATTTTAATACGCTCTTTAGCTACCGAAATAATCTAATATGCTATTACGTTTAATAATAATTATAAAAACATTTAAATACGCTCTTTAGCTACCGAAATAAATACTAAACGCTATTACTTTTAATCATAAGGTTTTGTTTTCTGCCTTTCTCTTCTCACTCTCTCCTTGTGCTTTGCCCTAGATAGCCCCCCTTTACCTTTTTCTTCTCTGCGGTTTTGGGGTGATGTTGGGGTGTTGGGTTACTACGTAACCTCTGGCAAGTTATTAGTTAGTTATCCAGATACTTATTCTAAGGTCAGGCATCCGTCGTCTACACGGACTTAGGGCGTACCGTCATCTACACGGGCTTAGGTGCTACCCGTCATCTACACGGGCATAGGTCGTACCCGTCATCTACACGGGTTAGGCGTTCAGTTTAGTCACAGCTTATCTTGATGCATCCCCAATGTCATCCCAAATTCCGTTTTGTACAATTTTTAATTTGCACTTTCATTCACCTTTCGAAATATAATTTTCTCTTTCGGCACTCCTTATGTCTCCTGTTTCTTTCACCCCTTTTGATTTGACCCCTTTGCCTCGTTAGCTTCTCATTTCGATCTATTACTTATTCTTGGAGACGCGGGAATTAAGTGAATCCTTTGCTCGTATATCAGAGTTACGATCAATCTGCAGATCAAACTTGCCAGTCTTAGCCACAAGCGCAACTGTCAATGCTGACCTGACAGTGCTCATCATGAACAGTGTAGAACTCTCCAAAAATGTCAAAGTCATTGCTGCCTGTAGTGACAGGTCAAACATTAAATTGAACATCATAAACATAAAAGAAAAGGACAATTATTCCTCTTTAAAATGGCTGATTGGGCTTGAAAGTAATTTTAAAGTATTAATTTACTGTAGATCTATGGAGATGTGTGGTCGCTTGTATAGTGTGCTGTTATCATTCTTTGTTGAACATTATGAAAACCCAGAAAGTATTGTGGCAATGTTTCATGCTTACACCCCTGATTCGTGTAAGGAGAAGGTATTGCAATCACTTCGAATTGATAACTCTATAATGAGAATCATCATTTGTACCAGTGCCCTTGAATGCGGAGTGAATGTGAAAAATGTTCGTTATGTTATTCATTATGGGCCATCATATGACGTTGTAGATTATTGCCAACAGATTGGGAGGGCTGGTAGAAACACCAATGATCAATGTTACGCTGTTATGTATTTATATTCTAATGCAAAAAGAAATATTACACAAAAACTCAAAACTTACATTTCCTGTAAGTCATGTCTGAGAACAGAATTATACACCCAATTCAATGAAAATGGTGATATTATTCCGCCGTTGGAACCCAAGCATAATTGTTGTACAATATGTTCCGTCAATTGTGATTGTGGTGATTGTCCAATCAGGGCGTACGAGGTATTTTGAATTTTTTTGATTAATTACAAATTGACAAATTTATTGATACTTTTTGGAGAACAGCTGTGAAACTAAATCATAATGTTGTAAATGTTCTTTCAGAATTATTTTCACTTCCCTGCGTGGGATGTTTTGTCTGTCTAGTTTCCAATGTTCAATCTTTTAAGGGATAAGTAAACTCTCATTTTCAGATTGTGTTCTATTTATATTGTGTTCGCTTAAATAAAGAGACTTTTTACTTAATGCTGATGTTTGAAATCTAGAGTCAGAAATTTTTTTGATTGTGAGACCTCTTCTTAAAATTGGCTACTCCCTTTTACAGAATGAAAAATAGCAGGATAACTATTTGAAATTCCTTTCTTAGGTACCAGAAATTCGAAAAGTCAAACAATTCAGCCAAATCAGAAATGTCTCTGACGAGCAAAGAGAATTCGTGAACGATTTGATCTTAGGATACAAGGAGAGTATGTCCACTGGATTGTGCGTACCCCCAAGTATAACCACTGGGCTGACAGATGAAAAAATTGATAAAATTGTTGCAAATTTAGAAAATATTGACTCAAGTTTATTCTTGGTTCAAAGAATTGGGTTGGTGGAAAATAAAACAATAAAGAAAATATTGCAGATCATTAACATTGTATTTAATGACATAGACATTGATGTTGAAGATTTGTCTATTGAAAATATGGTTATGGACACTAATTACTTTTCTGATAATGACTCCCTGGCGTCCTTGCTGTGTACTGATAGTAGTGATGATGAGTAATAGCTTAAATTTTTCTTTTGATAATTTTTTGTAATGAAATATATTTTATTATACTTTTTGTGAAATTCCTATTATAAATAAAAAACTCGAAAAGCTGTATCCCTTCAAAGTAACAGTTCTAATTTGCACTGGTGTGCTGTGCACCCTTTCTTTTGATAATCGAGAAAATTTACAATGTTCATTTACAGTAGATATCTATTTACAAAATGTCTTTCTTTTTAAGGTAAGAATATAGTGAAAATCTGATTATTTTTTAAGTTTTTAACTTTTTCTAGTAAGTCACTGCACAACGATGCCAGACGGTGTGATTCTGATTCGTCTAACTCCATATCAGAACATTCACTATCTGAGTCTGAATCTTCATTTTCAGAGTCTTCGATGTCGCTTTCTTCTTCATTTGGTTCGTTCGACTCTTCCTCGTCATCAAAAACAAAAATGTTCTCTTTAAACTCTCTACGTTTTTTGGAAACCCAGGACATAAAGTTGTCATTGAGACTTGACAAAATTCGTTTATCAAACTTTCCAAACGACTCGTACTCCCTACCGGGTTTTCTCTGAAATGTCTTATCGGCTACATAAGCAAGAGTGAATTTTTTTATGTCTTTAAGTGACGCCTTTGCTCGTTTAGAGCCTCTTATCTGCTTTATTTCTAAAGTATCTTCAAAATTTTTTGACAATTTTTCCCAAGTTTTTAATGGAAAAAGCAATCCTCTTGGCATTCTCCTTGTTCAGGTTACTGTGTAACGGTTTTAGAAGTCCTTTCAAAAATCTATTTAAGTGTTCAAGATGGAGGTCACGGGAGATGTTTTTTCCTCGGAAACCGTGAGTGTTGACAAAGCGCCCCCAAATCAATTTAAAAGCTTTGTCAGGTTTGTTTTCGATGGTTGCTAGGAGCTTTAATATAGCAAGGCCATATTTATGATGCCTCGTCGTCTTGAAGTAAAGTAAAACCATCTTGTATGAATTCAATAATCGCTCCCCGTCGCCTTCCCTGACGGCATCGTGGATGTTTCTGAGTAACAGGTTCATGGTCAATAAAGCCTCTTGATAATTCAGTACGTAATCTTCTTCCGGCTCGTTAGTGGAGGTTTTTCTGAAAACATAATGGTAAATGATTTAGACAACTCCAATTTGCAATGTTATTAAAAATTAACTGATTTTCTATAAAACTTAACAATTTTCCTTTACGAGAGGCAACATAACAGTGAAGTCAGAAACAGAAGATGTTTTACGAAAAACTCATAAAGGAATAAAAGTAAGGAAGCCTTACCGATAAAAACTGTGAATAATCTGTTCGTGTAAGTTTCTTTCCTGTTCATCTAGAAAAGGCTGGTGATCGCATTTAACGCAAAAGAAGAATTTTGCTTTCGAAGACTCGGTCGATGTTTCCTTTTCATTGTCAGTTTGATAGATTACAGTGAACCTTAAATGAAAAATAAAAACAACTTTAACTATGGCCCACGTCTGGATGCTTGAATACAAAATATACATTTTTTTTTTTTAATACAGTACGCATTTGGCAAGTGAAAATCTTATTACATAAAAATTACTATTTTCCTCACTTTTCAACGATGTGTTGTGCAATTTGTTGGACGTACTCTCGGATAACTTCTTGGCTACTATCTTTCATCTCTTCTGGTATTGGATCATCTAAAAGCACATCGTGATTTTTTATGGTTATTATATGCGAAATAATCTATCATAGTCAAGAGAATCAAATGGAAAAATTCATTAGAATAAAAAAACTGAACAATTTTGACATTCTATTTCAGGGCCTATTTCGGAATTCCTATTTCTTTGTAGAAGGACTCGATGTAAATGACTAACACCAAAATAAGTTTACCTTCAAAGCTTTCCATCTTCAAATATTCCATCGTAATAGCAGCTATCTGTCCATCAAGCTCCTTGTCAGTGTATTCCGAGTAAGCATTCATGGCCTTGTGTGGTCCCTTTTAGGCATTGGACGTTTTCATGACATTCATTGCCCAAGTCACTGTTCCGTGTTCTTTTCCAGAACTTCTCACTCTGAAGAGCTTATCCTTGACCTATAAAATAAATGTAGCCCATTTTTTTCTTCTGAAATTTCATCACACACAGCACATTTTTCATAAAACTCATTGCTAAACATTGCTAAGGGTATTTCTCTCCAAGTTCCGAGTGACTGGGAGATGTGCTTAAATTTAACCCAAACACGAACAATTAAAAGATATTTACCCCTACTAGCCTTTTGATGTAAAAATAACTGTTGTTACCTCGTAAAGAGTCTTTCTACAGTGCCAGTCAGCTAACTGAGGTTCGATACCTTCAAGTCGTTCGATGTCGGTGTGCCCGTCTTGTACTGCACGAATGAAATTAACAGCCCGTTCTTCGGTTAGTTGATCTCCCTCAAATCTTATAGGTTTCAATATCTGAAAAAGAAACGAGATAATGTAAGATGTTTAGCATATACTCCAGGTCACAATGCTTTTTGTGAAATACCTCCAGTATTAGCTAGAATTACTACATTGTCGACTGTAGCTGTGCGGCCAAATGAAGTTTCATGAGTTTGAAATTAATAATGTAAATGTAAGATTTTGGAATATGAACTACCTTAGAAATACCTTACTTTTTTTTCGTCGTCTTTGACAACCATTGGCACGTACTTTTCTTGGATTTCTCTCAAGATTTTAGCTATACCAGCAGAAGTGTTCTCGTTTTCGAAAATCAAGCCAAGTGGTACAACTGTTGATTTTTGAGACATTTCCTTCACAAATGGATGATGAATATGTCTTGAAATGTGTTTCTTTAGCGGTGCAAAAGCGGGTAAGTATGAGACGATTGACTTTGCAACAAGAAAGATGAATTCGTCTTTGAGTCGCTGGCAGGTGTCTGAGTTTGGTAGTACTCCGAATCGAGTGTAAAATTCTTCGGGTCGAGGATCTAAAAGAAAATGTAAAATAATCCGATTGGGATATAACCAGTCTATTCATACAACCAGACTCCCCTTTAAGTCGATTATAGAATTTCATGTTAACAAAGTATTAAACTTTCAAGTACCTTGTGAAGAGAGAACTCGATCTAAGATAGCAATATGATGAAACCAGTGATGATCCTGATTTAATTGATCATTCCCCTGATGCCGTGCCTCTACCTTGATATCAAGATTATCACCAACATCCTATGATATAAAAGTTTTAATTATTTTAACAAATCAACTTTCTAAAAGATGTTCTTACTTTCAGGCATAAACTGGTTCTTCCAATTCTTAAAGATAAAAACCCCCTCAGTTGAATATGTCATTCAAAAGATTCTTACTGCATATTCTAATGTTGCTGGTTCCTCTTCGGGTATGGTTTCTAGCGTCATTTTCCATTATTTCACTTCTTCGTCATGGTTTTCTCCTAGTTCTTTGTTTTTTTTTCAACGCTGTACGATACGAATTCGTAACGCATAATCTATTAAACCATTTAAAAGATTTTCTTTTGATTCCTGAGGCAAAAAACAGCTGGTCGTTACGGTGACATATTACGTTGGAACGGCAATCAAAAAATCTCGCTTTGAAAAGTATTCCCAGGCATAACGTACGTGCTCCGATATGTCTTAAAAAAACAAGAAACAAAAATTACTAAACTGACGATTGTCCGGACTAACAAATCCTATACATCGCTCATTACTTTCCTATACTATTTCCGGTCTTATCAGAATGAATAAAAGGTCGCGCTCACGAAAAATGAAACAACTAAAATGAAAGAAAACAGAAATAAGAAACATACTTGTAAGGTGCGTCAATGCATTTAATAGCGCCGTTAATTACATGCGTTAAGGTAGGACATATCTTCTCTACTTCTTTGTAGAAAGCAAGGTCGTTGAATGTTACCAGGGATTCAACAGAAGCATCCTTCATGAATTCGTGTTGTTCGAGTTTTCCAATCTCATATGCGCACGATTCTGCGACTTTTTTATTGAAATCATCTGCTATCTTTGCGTTCGTATTTTCTTGGGTTGCCTGATTTAAAATATCAAAATTTAAACTTACTATAGCTGTAAACTATAAAAATAGATTCTGGAGTTTATAGCTCCGTACGGACTTTGGGCGGGCACAAGCAGAATGTCATACTGTAAAACATGCGTTTTTATATGGGAAAAACGAAGAATTTCCGTTGCTCGTAATTTCCAGTCTTTACCCTTTGAAAATATTTCTGTATATGTAAAAACATACCTGACTCTCCGGGTGATTCTTGTCAGTGGCTGTCTCATCAAGGTAACACTCATCTGCTGTATCTTCCAAATCAACATGTCTTCTTTTTTGAGAGGTAGAATTTCTCCATTTACTTTTAAGTGAATCCCCTTTTTCAATATTTTTGAGCCCATTAAAACAACTTCGGCAAACTGTCGTTGTTTCATTTAGAGCAGAGTCAGTCTTAAATTTTATTCCGCATGCATCTAAACGTACAATGAAATTATCTGTGATCGCACTTTTTGGATCTTGATTTGTTTTGTACGGACTCAAACATAATTTACAAAATGAGCCAGGCATTTTTGTAAGTCGCTTATCGTACTTCTTCTCATCGTTAAGTAAGCCAAGCCGAAAATGGGAACGAAAACACATGGCATGGAATTTCATTTTTCCTTCGCATGCAACTTAGTACTCAGTCTTTTTCTTGTGGCTCTCCTGTATTTTTAAATGGTACCCAGTGAATTCCAGTTACTGTATCAATTAAATTATGAAAAAGACACAAATAAGGAGAGCCATCATTTCACTTCTCACTTATGTATGTTTTTTTTTATTTGTCGACCAATTAATTTATTTTTTCACACAAGAAAAAAAAGTAGAGAAGCGGGCAAGCGTCGCAGCTTATTTTTTCTCCTCTCTTATTACTCAGCTGCTCCTTTATTTTCACTTGCGCCTTTCCAAGGCGTTTTAATTAAACCTTTACGGAGGAGAGCTTTTTTTCAACAAATACGGCAGAAAATCCAGTAAAAAAATATTAAACCTTTCCGTTGGTGAAAAAGTAGAAAGAAAGAAAGAACCTTGGTTACACGCGCAACTCTCATTTTTAAAGGCAGTGAGATATAGTACAGTAAACCAAGGGAATGTAAATAAATCAGTTCTTCAAAAACAGAAATGGTAGACCCGAGCTATGGCAGAATCGAAGGTTTTGGTTGTGGCTGAGTTGTGGAATGTAGAAGGAACCCCAGTCTAGAGAGTTTATTCAGTGTTTTTTGGTTGTTTTCAGTGGTATTTTAATATGGATTAACCTTATTCGGTAAGGACGACTTTTCTTTTGAGAATTTAATTCAAAAAAAGGGGAAATAACTTAAGATTTCTTTTTTAGAAGTTCCTATTTTCTCATTTTTAACATAATACACAGTTTTCAAAAAAAAAAAATTTAAATCTTATGTTTACATTTTTTCTGCCATTTTGAAGTGAATAATTAAGGTGTTTGCATCTTTAATTATGTGAACACCATAGTTATGAATTAAAAAAAGAGGGAAGTTTGATTGGTTTTAAATTCAAACTTGGGGTGACAGTTGATAATTTCAGTTACATAATTTGTGGGTTCCACTGGACTCTCTATTTTTTCCACCATCAGATTATCAAAGGCAAAAAATAGTTGAGCTCCAGACCCTGGACTACCTGCAAGCAGAAGATTTCTGCGGCAGCGAAATTGTGTGGGCACTACAAAAAAAAGTACCAACTAAAGAGGAACAGGCAGGGGCTGAAGAAAGGTTGGATGGCCCATCTAAAAAGATGAATTCAGCATGCCTGAAAAATAATATTAAGAAAAAAGTAGGTTCTACTTTATATTGTGTCATTATAATAAAGATGAAATCATATTACCGAATAATCTTTATAAAACACTTTGATATTTTGTTCCTCATTAATAATCTGCAATTCGTATAGTATGAAAAGGAAAAAGTATGTATTTCCCTCTAAGAACTTTACACTTAGAATGGTAAAATAAATCATGATGTTCGATGTTCGTGTTTACATGATATTGACTTCAGACTATGTCTCATATAAAATCCCTCTAGTCACTTAAGAGTTGGGAGATATCTAGTCAATCAAAGGAGAAAAGTATGAAGACTTTATCTCTCATCACGTGCTGCTTCTTGGTTGGTGGTCAAGGCTCAACTGCCCTTGCTGGAGAGAATGGACTCTCAAAACCACATGGCATAGAGGAGAGCTCACTCTGCCCATTCTCCTGCCAGCAAGGAACTCAAAGCTGGAGTACACTGGGGGCCATTAGAGATCTAGACTAGACTCATGCAAAAAATGATCTCTACTGTCAGGGACGATGGCAACCTAGCTATATATGATATTATATAAAAACATTATATCAACATATATCAACATAACATGAAACCTGAGTCCTTTAGCTTTCTCACAATATCTTATTATTCTTTAATGTTACTTCGATTCCTTTTAGATGGACATTTTGTACGAATACGATGGCTATCACTTGGTTGCCTTCTTCTCGCACAAAGCAAAGTTTAAGAGGTTAGAACTGGAATTTACTATCCAATGACAATGGGTGTTTTTACACTGACATGTCTGAGAGTCAATTATCTGAATGGTTTCCCGCATTTTCCTTTGACAAAGTTATAACACATTTGAAGAAAACGTTTAGATTTCTCTTTTTAGATCTAGTTCATATTCTTACACCGTCCAAAATCTTTCAAATGAAGTAATCAGGAGCTTGTCAAAAGAGTCCAATTAAAAATCTTTGAATGTACGGAATATACAAAGGGCACCATCATAACCATCTTTACGCGTTAATCAATTTTCACGCAATGCTACTGAAATTCGAAAGTTGAGGGCTTTCCCTTTCTTTTGTGCGTACTCCAATGTCCTGTTGGATATTTTACCAAAATGAAATCTGATTTTAAATTCCAACAATAGCTTTATAAAGAATCCTTTCATATAGGAACATTTCGAATATTTTTAGCAGATTTTAAGAATTTGCACAAGAAAGAGAAAACTCAAAATTGAATTCCCTTTTCTGTCAATAACTGACCGAACATTGGTGTCCGCATTGTTCCCTGTTTTTAGTTGTTATGTGAACAGTAAGTCGTGTTGACGTAATCTTAATTTTTAGATAATAGACTTATTTGTACGAAAATGAAATCTTCAATATTATTTTTTTTTTCGTCAGAACATTTGGTTATCGTTGCTCGAAGGGGGTGATGACCCGAAACCCAAAAAGCCCTTCCAGAGATTTTCGAGGGGTTGATAAAAGGTATACAAACATCATTACTTTAAGGTTTCATATGTCCTAGTGGTTCTTGTAATGTTTGTATAATACAACAACACAACAACATTTCTTCTTATAGATGTTGAAAAGGAAGAGGACACGGTGAAAAACAAAGAAAATATCACAGAAATGAACACGGAAATGGATACAGACCTCGACCAAGAAGGAGAGGAGAGCGGAGGAGAAGAAAGTAAAGAAGACAAAGATTTAACAAATGTTTAAGTTCTTTACGAGATTGAAGTTCCGGAATGAAATGCATTTCACATGATGTCGAATATTTTATAGGTTTTTTTTTATTCCACCAAAATGGAAGTTCAAATAATTTGAAGGGTTTTGTTTCTCTGAACGCTATTTTTAAATGAATCAGACCATTAGTTACGTCAAAATCCATCGTATTTGAACATTTTTGTCCAGGCTTCAAAATCATAATCATAGAGTAGATTATTTTGTTCAGACCTGTTTACTTTTTTCTAAATTATTGGCTGACATGGATCACTAGCTTGCTGTTTGGAAGCAAGTTCTCTGACCACTAGTTTGTATTTCCAGATTATCATCATATCATCTAATCAACTTAAATGACAAATAATTGGATTAGAACACTTGATTCACATTTATTTCATCTCAATCACTTGTCTTTTAGGATCCGTTGATCGCATGAAGCATATTGATGTTCCAATGGACAAGATCAATGTGATGGATATATCACGCATGGTATGCGATTCATTTGAGATGGACTTAATACTTGTATCATCGCCTGGGTACAAGGTTGAGGATAGTCCTACAACTAGAGGTAAATAAAATGTTTTGTACAAATGAGATTTTTTTACCTAGAACCAATCCTGGTGGTCGGAATGTTTTTTTTTTCTGTATCAAATTTGCTTTGTGATTTCAGATAGATTTTAAACTTTCTTTCAGTGCTTCTTTTTTTCACACGAGCCATTTGTGGTTTCAATTTAACATGAATTTGAATGGTGCTGTTGCTATGCTATATATCTGAAAAAGTTAATCAAAACTCAGAAACAACACATTTTAAGCTAAATGCCAAACACTCAAATCACTTAGAACCTGTTTAAACTGCTAATCAATAATTTAGTGGTGTTTGAATTGTAAATTATATTTGATACCAACAGGTCTTGTAATCTTTTATTAACTTGATCTTTCCCAGGTGTTGTGTACTGGAAGTCACCCGCAAGGAAACATTATGTCGTGACATCAGACAACTTCAATGCAGCAACGCATCCAGCTGAACAAATCACACCCAACCCCCATATCAATACTATGAGTGAGAAACTCGACAAGATAAAAGAAGAAACCAGTCAAAAGATAGAGGAAAACCCACAGCAGTTATACAACTGATGAAGGAAGCATACAAGTGCTCGCTATGTCTTGACGTCGCTGTTGGTCCAGTATGCTTCACAACATGCTGCAAGCAGCAAGCTGGATGCTCAGTATGCCTACAAAACTATACAGAGTCTAGTTGCCTCCTTTGTAGGAGTGACAATTTCTCCTTGTTACCAGTAAAAAGTTTTGATTCATTTCTTCCAATTCTACGCAGATTGTAAATGAGAGTATATATAAGTTTCTTATTTCGACTTTAAAAATAGTAACGGAATAATCAAACAATATTTTCGGATTTTATAGCGTTCTTATCTTCAGCAGATTTTTAGGTTTTTCTTTCTGTTATAACTGTTTGTTTGGTTTTAACACTTTGTCTCTGCTCTGTTTCTGTCTATGCTGTCATTCCAAAATTTGACTCAACACTTTGCAGCAGCTCTTTCAAAAAACTGACTTTATATAAATGGGCAAAACATTTTACATCTCTCTGGATCTCTGAAAAGAAAATTAACTGTAATTTCTTTTGATACCCAAAATAACCCTTAAAATGTACAGTGTTATGATATGAAATAGGCAGTTAAAAATATTTTGTTGAAAGGATTTTTGAGAAAAGCAAATATACAGAACTTACAGAACAGGATCAGAAGACTGTGATGAATAAAATTATTGAAAAATTTTCCATGAAAACAATAAAAAATCTTGAAGAAATCAAAGTTTCTTACCACTAACAGACTAACTTGAGAAACGCTCATTTTACCACCACTGCCGTCTTGGATGAGAAGCTTTTTGTGTTTATTATGATTGCATACGTCCTAACCCTTTATAAAACCTTATTCTTTTCCGGAGCGAAATTTCACATTCTTTTCAAATATCCTAACCATTTTGGAATCAAAACAACAGACAGCGACGGAGACGATAAGGTTCTGATTTGACTAAATCCTAACCATCTGAGGACGACGCAAATTTTTATTCCGTCAGCCGTCGAAACCCAGCTTTAGCGGTCAAAACCCAGCTTTAGCGGCCGAAACCCAGCTTCTGTCATGAAATCAGCGTTCTAGCGGCCGAAACCCATGTATAGACCATGGCCAGCTGATTGCTAAAGTTTCAAAAATAAATTAAAAATTAAAAATGTCTGTGAACAAACTCTTGATATGTTTTTAACTCAATTTCAGGGTGCTGATTCCGAATTTGAATGTTATCAAGCTTGAAAATCCGCAGTTTTTGTCTCAACTTTTCTAGATCAAAAGTTATAGACGATTTGGTGATCAAAAATTGATTGAAAACAGGGAACTTCCCCACAATCTGCATAATTTATGCAAAACGACGGTAAATCCGTATATCAGCACTTTTACCTCGATTTTGCGGGGCGTAACTGTGGGTTATTCCCAACCAACACTTTTTTATAATTTTGATGATTAGCTACATTCTATATAAAAAGCAAATACTGTCCTTAAAAGTGCAAATATACGTGTTTTTTTAAGGAACTAGTTTTACCAAGCACCCACGATGTTTCTTAAGAAATCTGCCTTATTTAAGTTTTGTGACGTAATGTTACGTAATGTTTATGACGTCATAATACAGGTTTTTGGGCTATAACTTCTTATAGCCTCAAGTTAAATTTTTCTAACACTCATCACGTTGATCTACATCATATGGCGCTTCTTTCCAGCTATGTTTGACATTTTGAAAGTGAGTGGAACTGGTTCACTTTTACCTTGGACATGCCGTAACTCACTTGAATTTCAGTTTTATGTTTCTTAACTTTTTGACATACTTTAGACGTACAAACTTTCGCGAGCAGAAACTTTCGCGATTTTCGCGTATTTTGGCCCTTTTCGCGAAAGTAAATGTCTTTAAAAATTCTAGGAAGGGCCATTAAAAAAAAAAAATTCTTGACAAAATAGAAAATCTGTAAAACTTCAAAACTTTGAATAAAATGTAGCTTTTATGGCACTTTTTAGCCTGCTAAAAGACTAATTCAAAGGACAAATGTTTCAAGCTAATCCAAGAAGTATTTGTCCCTCTAAGCCATTTTTTCATGTGAAAATACTCAATTTCACAGTTAAAGTCGCGAAAGTAAATGTCGTGAATTTCGCGATTTTTCGTCCTCGCGAAAGTTTCTGCTCGCGAAAGTTTGTACGCCTAAAGTAATCAAAGATTTCAACTTTATATTTATAGTGTTTCTTTATTTTCATGCAAAGAAAAAAACATTTGTTTTGATCGGAAGGTTCTTTAAAAAACCAAATTGAAAAGTGTTATTTTCTCATTCTGAGCCTCAGCATGTTTCTTAGATTTTAGCATTCTGAGCCTCACGTTTCTAAAAAGTGCGTTTCTTAAAAAACATTAAAAAACTTTTACATACATAAACTTGCTAATTTCCCCACAGGGGATTTTGTTGCTTCACGACGTAGGGGACTCGCTTGCCAGAAAAATTTTCATATTCATATTCAACCCTGTCATATTTATGACAATCTATACTTTCTCGACCTCGACCCAAACCTAAGGCCGAACCTCCACCCTTGGGCAAAAGCCGACCCTCGACCTAAATACAAAAAGCCGACCCTGGGTAAAAAAGGATTTAGCAGCTTTTATAAGTATTTTTTGGATGAGCATTCCATAAAGTTTATTAGAACACTTTAAGAATACACTTTTTTATAAGAATCAGTAAAACTTTCCTGAATTTCGGCTGTTCTTATTTTCCGAGATTTAAATCAGTCATTCCATAAAATAAACAGAAAAAACAACAAGTTTTATTTTATTTTCAGTAAAAGCTTTTCGGTAAAACCATCCTCAGTGCTAGATGTTTAAAAAGTAAAAGAAATTGAAAAAAGACTTTCATATGTTTTAACTTTATATTTTTCCAATTAGCTAGGACAAATACTTAAATAACTTTTATTGTAAGAATAAAATAAATCCAGAAATCGAAATGAGCCTGTAAAAGTGACCCTCCAGCGGTCCTCCCTGGTCCTCCAGCTCTCTATTTCAAAATAAGAAAAAAATTTTCGATCAGCTTGAAATATTTTCACTTCGGTATTTTCTTTGTCTTAAAAATGTGAAAAAGAAGACGGGAAACAGAAACTAATTATTTCACAAAAGAGATTATAAATTATCAAGAAAATATAATTGAAAATGTAATTTCCATCCAATAAGAGTCTCAAAAAATATACCAAATTTAAATTTTACCGAAAGATCATCTGAAATAGACTAGCAAATAATTTTGTTTCCTTAAAATTAATTGTTTTAGATATGCAATTGAGGCAAAAAGTAGTTTCAATTATTCCAGAAACGGCAAATGTAGAAGACATAACACTGAAAATAAGAGATTCTTTTGGCGTGGCCAATCTTATTTTGGTTCAATCAAATAGGTTGCGATTTGAACCCTCAGAGGCCACTAAAGGTATCAGAAGCAGCCACCGAGGCAAAACACGAAAAAGCCGTTCCTTTTTGCCAGCCAGGAGAAAATTTCTATAAAATGAACATAATCGGGTTGTCCGGAACGGCTCCAAATTTCCAGCTGGAAAAGAAAAATATGCCAGGAAAATGGAACAAATTGCACGGGAACAGCTCTCAAAAAAAAAGTTTCGACCTTTTCCTTAAAATAGCCGTTCACATTTGCCAGGAGGAGATATACAAATTTATAGGAACGGCTCTTTATTTCCAGCTGGAGATGAAAAAGGAAAATAAATGTAGCAAACGTCAGAGCAATATAGATATTTTATGGGAACGGCTCTCTATTTCCAGCTGGAGATAAAAAAGAAAAAATGTTAGAGCAATATAGATATTTTATGGGAACGGCTCTCTATTTCCAGCTGGAAATAAAAATGCAAAAATAACTGTCCCAAAATTGCCTAGAATGATTACAGTATTTAATGGGAACGGCACTGTATTTCCAGCTGAAAAGAGGTGAAAATGTAGCACTCTTGGCTCAGGCATTTGGCAGTCCTTCAAGTGACGATAGGCCGGGGGGGGGGGTACTTAGGCAAAAATGGATGATGGTTATGTGCGGACGGTAAGGGTCGGTTTTTTCACCTTTCAAAGTCTCTTTAAGGGTCGGAAAAATCAGAAAGTTTTAAATTAGTCTCTTAAGGGTCGGAAAATTCAAGATTTTTAGGAAATTTTTTGATTTCCAGAGAAAAAATTGTAATAAAGTCTCTCTAAGAGTATCACTTTTTTCAAAAATCTAAAAAAAAAAAATTCAAAAAGTCTCTCTAAGGGTCGGTTTACGGAGGTCCCGTCCGCACATACCCCTCATTCACCAACCCTAGTACCCTCCCCCCATTGAGTTTCAAGCCCGAAGGGCTAGAGGTCAATCTCTAACCTTTCTCAGGCAAGAAAAATTGAAGCCTTAAAAAATGCGCCGTATTTTTGATGACGGATTGAACTTGGCAATTCCTTTGTTTTTGAGTGATATATTTTTTGAAATTAAGCGGTAAATTTTAGTATCAATCTGTCATTTGTGTAAAAACCAGGCGGGTCGCTCAAGGCCGCGCAACTTTGGTAAAATTTATTGGCTTCAAATCCTACCAAAGAAATCCCCCGTCCCCCCCCCGGACAATAGTTGCAGAGTATAACGCCATGAGAATTTATCACAGACGTATACTTCGCAAAAGGCCCTTCTGCGGAGAAAACACTACTTTAAAAGTCTATTTAAATTCTCCAAATCCGAATGTTCTGGATATTGGGAATTTTGAAGGCACTATTCGAACATTTTGATAGCATAGCAAAAGAGCCCACCGGGTGCACTTGATCAAAACAGGAGACGGGTATGTGCGAGCCATAAGGATATCTTTTTTTCACGCCTCAAAAGTCTCTCGAATGGGGTGTAGATTTATAAGTTAGTCTCTGAAGGAGAAGTTCCAAAATCACGAAAATCGAGAGTTTCCCTCAGAAAGGGTCAAAATTCCCAGAAATTTCGAACAAAACTTGGTGAAAATCAACCAAAATTTGGGGAAAATCTACCAAAATTTAGGAATTCTTTCCAAGGGTTCCCAAAAAAAGAAAATTTTACCTCTTTAAGGGTTTATTTTCGGTTAGACTAATTGAGGTTCATCTTTTCCATGTATCGGGCTCTTCCAGAAAAAAATTGTACATGGGGGGTGGAGGATATAACAATTTTTAGTGATTTATAGCCCGAACAGGGTGACTTTTGGCCCCCAGACAAGCATCTGCTGACCCCCGGACACCCCAAATTACTCCCGGACAGAGCAAATTTACCCCCGGACAAAATATCCTCCACCCCCCATGTACAATTTTTTTCTGGGAGAGCCCATTTTTACAAAATAATCATAGAATTATATTGATCTAATAAGAGTACAATAAATTGAAAAATATCTAGGCGTCGAGAGTTTATGATACATTACTTCCTTCATGAAATAGTCTGCGTTGAATTGTCAATTGTCAATCAGTCTTTAATAACCAAGTTAAAGTTTCAGTGAAAGCAGAATACATGGTTTTTTATAAGCATTGCACTTATAAGCATATCTAGGCTCAGATATAGGGAAAAATTTAGCATATGGCAAGCATTGCTTGAGCCTACAAAAAATATTTTTTTCCTGATTTTGGCTGGAATTTCACGGATTTTCAGCATTTCCTAAATTTATGCTTTAGATTTAAGCATCCCCTCACGCATTTTTCAGCCTTATCAAGCTTTCGACCTAAGCATCTCTGAGCCTGTTTTCGGATTTTTGTATGCTTCTAAAAAAATTATGTAATATATAAAACCATTACAAGTTGGATTGTCTCTTTCGATCGTTTACCATAATTTGTTCTCCGTCAATCAAGCGAAATAGCACGATACTCTTTCTCCGATGGCAGTCTTTTCAAAGTATTATCACGTTGTTATCATTTCAAATTTCGTTCAAGAACTTCAACGTATGGCAGCATAAATGTCCAGCATCCAGTTAACAGCTAAAATAGAAAGGGAATTACTTCAATCCAAAAAAGATTTAATTTTAATTTTTTTTCCCATCATCCGGTCTAAAGGTTCCTTTCCAATGTCTGTAAACCAAAAGATTACCTTCCAAACCAGAAAATGGAAACATCTTTTGCCCCTCCCTCTGAGACGTTTAGCCCATTATTCTTAAATTTTGCCAAAAATATGCATACTTTTTAGAAAGTGATTCAGCCCTTTGTAAGTTAACCAATAATGCACGATTTTTCAACTGCTAAGTAATAAATTTGCTGCAAATGGTATGAGCTTTGTCAGAACTTTTTTCCCATGCTCTCCTTCTTTCTCCTTTTCAGAATCTCCCTGAAATGAAACATTTGCGACCCCCTTTTGAGACCCCCAGCAGAATGTAATATTCCATTAAACCCAAGAAACAATAATTTTACCATTTCTTCAATTTGGACATCTTTTCAATGCTGATTATCCATCAAAATAAATCACTTGATCACTAGAGTGAAAAAAAAATTAATCACATTACAAATATTTGATTCAAACTTTTTCTTCAATTTGAAAATATTGTATCAACAAAACGTAGATAAAAATGCTATAGTAGTTCATTCAAAGGAACACAAATTTACTAGAATGTAACAAATCACAATTAAAAGTAGGCATGACAATCAAATTAACTAGTAAGCAAAAGCAGTTAAAATAAGTCATATTTTCCACTTTCTCATTTACCATAAGCGCAAGAAGAATTTTCAACTAATATTCCAGGTCCTCTCACATATTGAAAGCACGGCTCCTCTGAAATGTTGTCTAAGTAAGAAATTAAATAAGCTAAATAGAGGAAATTCAATTTCAAAGTATGACAATCTGACAAGTTGGATAACAGTGATAGGAATAGTGCCTCATATTTGGTTATCAATTATTTGAATAGTTTTCTTTTAGCAAATGATTTCTTTTTAAAACTCAATTATTAATTTCAGTCCATCTTAAATTTGGCATTACAAAGAATGCTGCAAAAGCAGTTATCTTGGTAATTTGTTAAAACTAATAATAGAACGTGTAGATTGAGAACATTTCCAGGACCTCATGAGTAAACAAAAAAATCAAAACAAAAACAACAAGAACTTGAATCATCTTTCCAGAATAATAGTACTAGATTTGGAATGATTCTGGAATTTTGAAATGACAAAGCCTGAGAAACTGTAAACCTATTGGTTAAAACAAAAACTACCCCAAGTTTCACCTAAAAAAAACGAACATCTTTGAAGTTACAGACAGACAGACAGATGAAGATAAAAACAAAGACAAACATTCTCAAATTATTTCTCATCATAAGTTATCTAACTTCATGTCTTTGGTATACAAATAAACTGTAGCTTGGTATTGATTTGGTTACAATCTTTTTTGCTTATTTATGCCTCAGCATAAATCACCTCAAAGGGAAAGTATTGTAGTTCGCAAACGCCTTGGAAGAAGGAGCGCGTCGCTCCATATCAATCCCGAGAGACAATTTTGTTTTTGAAAAACTCACAAGATACAGGCAAGTCGCAAACAACTCTGGAATCCCTAATTTCTAATAAAAATGGAAAAAATATTCCTGACTAAATTTAAAAATATATAAATTGTTAAGAAAATTTGAAAAAATATAAGGAAAAAATAAGCTAGTTCGAGGGGCGCGTCGTCACCATGTATCTTGTCTCCCAGCCCAATTTTTTTAGGATATGAAATTAGATTTTTCAAATCACAAGTAAACCAAGACTGTCTCCACTAAGCTAACCAGATCTAACAAAATAATATTTCATTAAACGCTGACTAACTGTATTGGTTATGAACACACTGTGATGCTTTGTCATAGTTTTTCTTATGATCGATTTGCTTATTAATGCCATTTAGCATGAATCATCTCAAAGGGAAAGTATTGTAGTTCGCAAACGCCTTGGAAGAAGGAGCGCGTCGCTCCATATCAATCCCGAGAGACAATTTTGTTTTTGAAAAAATCACAAGATACAGGCAAGTCGCAAACAACTCTGGAATCTATGAAAATATGAAAAAATAAATAGAAAAAATAAGCTAGTTCGAGGGGCGCGTCGTCACCATGTATCTTGTCTCCCAACCCAAATTTCTTAGATATGAAATATATCGATCATTGAGTGTACAATAAACCAAGTCACGAAGCACTATGCACTCATACTATAAAATATTAGTTTTTGTATCTCAACTTTCTTGCCTATGTCTGCCTGATCATAAAAATATCTGACAAATGAAAATTTGATTGGAAGTTTAGGTATCTGTCCAAGAATTAAAGGAAAGTTTTGATAATAAATAGAAACAACAAATGAAGTCAAACATTTTAATAAACTTTCTTATGTTATTTTCTTATTTCTTTGTGTATTATTTAAAGAGTTAAACCATTCAAATGGACAGAAATCCAGACAGTAGGAAATATATAAAGATAATCATCTTATGTTTAGCAAGAATATTCCTATGGCTAGTAAAACTTTGAAGCAAAGCCAAATTTTGAAGATGAATCTCTCCCTGTCACCTGTAGTACTCATGGCTGCTTATGTTTCATAAGTATTTACCTATATAGCTATAAGCAAAAAGCTCGTCATGTCTTTTTTTAGCTGTTAAAACATAATAATTTAAGTTAAGTTGTTTATAGGAGATAATCTCCTCCTCTACAAAATCTAGGGAGCCACATGCTATATCCATAACATGTGTATCAAATCAAATCAGAAAGGAAATCATTTTGGTAATTGAAAGATAACCATCTTATAATCATTGGCACACTTCAACCGAGCTAACCAGGTCCAGAAAAAAGATAATACTATCAGACCTCCCGCCACATGCTCCAAGTTTTTAGCACCTCTGCTGACAGAGGTTCATGGTTAGTTCAGAACAAATCAAATCAAATGGTCTCGTACATAATTGCAGTTAAAAAGTTCCCGATTTTCAAAGATTTCTGCAACAATGATAAAAAAGAAATCTGCCGGAGAAGGTTGAACAAATTTACATAATTTTGTCACATATCCAATCAAAGAAAGAAAAGAGTAAGGCCATTGTGTTGTTGCTTACATAATTGTAAATTTTCAAAAACATCCCCAGATATTCACACAAGGAACAAGTGAGCAAAATTTGAGCCAAATCTGACCATTTTTGAAGTCTCCAATCTGTCCAAAAGTTTTATTGAGGTGACATACTGACTGACTAACAGACGTACATTCTCAGATTCTAGCTCAATTGAAGTTGAGAACCAGTGGAAAAACAGATTGGATATCATAATCAAGTAAAAAGTAAGCAAAACATACCCAATATATTCAATTTGATCCGTATCAGATTCTTTTTCATCACTTGAACTTTCCGATTCTGTTTCAGTATCTGTGTATGTATCAATATCCTTGTCATATTCATTATCAGTCACTTATTTGTCCACCATCAAGGATGCTACATTTAGTGCAAATTTTTCTTCATCACTTGATGCTGATTCCCTCTGTCTGTCTGAATAAATTTCCTTGACACGTTCATTGCCATTTCTGTAAAAACCCACTCATTTTTCCTTCATCGTGTATTGACAAGTTTAATGCTGTCAATGTTCTTTCACTCTCAGTCAATGTTCTTTCACTCTCAGTCAATGTTCTTTCACTCTCAGCAGTTCTAAAAAATGTTTAAAAATGTCAGTCTTAAAATTAAGGCAATGATTGATTTTACTACTAGGGACATTTTAAATTTTGATTTAAAAAAGTTTGAATTTGAGAATACAAGCATAAACTTTTGCAATTTGTTAAGAATTCTTAATAAAGAGGCATTCACCTTCACGAAAAAGCCTTTTAAAAGTATTTGGGCCAGAATTCCTACTTTTTCAATGAAAATAGCTAGAAAAAAAATTAAATTCATTTAGCTCTGACAAGTGACGTTGTTTACAGCAGTTCCATTAAAATGTATAGTAATAGAATTTCAGTTTAAAAAGGTTATACTCACAGATGACTGTGCTCGATACTTTCCCCATTGTTGTAGAGTACATTTGATAATGAAACATTCCTATGAAAAATTAATCATATTCATTCTTTGATTATATCCGAATTATATTTACATTGAGGGTTACATTGAGTGATCTGAAAGCAAAAATTTGAAATAGCTTTTAAAAAAGCTACTCTTGAACACAAGTTCCTTTCAAAAAGCCATCAAACATACAATCAGACAAAAATATTAACTCAAGTTTTGTTTACATAAAAATGTACCCACAATGAGTTGCGATGATATATAAAAGCAGGACCTATAATTTGCTTCAATTTAAAAAAAGAATCGATATAGATCTAGCTGGTACTTGTTTTTTATTTCAAGAATAGAGAGTACTCCTACAGTAGCTTACTGTAGAAGTAGCTTACTGGCAAGGTTCAAAACACCTGCAATTCTGCATTTCACACAATTACTAAAATGTATGTGATATCAGTCAGGGAATTCCCTCAATTGCCGTATACTACAATGCTTAAACGGGTATCAAAAGAATCTGATACAGTATACGGAAAAAATATTTTGTCTGTGCATTTTAGCTAAAGATATGATAAATCAATTATTTATTGTACAAAAATTGCCTATTTTCTCCTTGAATCTTGAATTCTGTTTCTTGCTGTTTCTTGTACCTGAAGTGGATAAATTTTTGGGTGTACTAATTTTCGCGAGACAAGAATTTAAAGATTTCACACGGATTAAATTTTGCGAACCAAGGGTCTTAAAATTTTGGCGTACATTAAATTTTGCTAACCAAGGGTTTTAAAATTTTTCAGGTGGATTGAATTTCGCGACTTTATAAATTGTAACTAGAAAAGAGATTTGTTTTTTAATCGAACAAAGGCAGACACAGACAAAGTCACTCAAAAGCTTTCAAAAAATTTCAAAGAAAGTACTTTTAGGAGGTTACTAGAGTTTATAATTGAAAAGAAGAATTAAACTAGTAATATGTATTGATTATAACATGTTATCTAGATTTCGCAAACTTTTACTTTTGTGATTGTAAAGTTCTAAATAATTTCGCATGGACTAATCTTTGCAAATCAAAGGGCTTCAAAATGTTTGCAAAAATTGCCAAAATTCGTGAAAACCACAAAAACTGATCCACGCGAAAAGTTATCCACTTAAGGTATATAGGCCACAATCACAAATAACTTCTGTTCGCATCATTTTTTGGTAAAACAAAATAAGTTGGATGGTCATCAAAAAAAAAGATTTCAAAATATGGGTTGGGTAGAATTTAAATATATTGTAAAATTTAAAATTAATGGCTCTTTTTACTGTGACTTCCCGACTCAAAATACTCAGAAAATTAAGAAGTTGGTCAGACAATGCGAAAACAAGTCTTGGTCATTGTGGCCATAATATTGCAATTTGCTGGATGTCCAGGCTGTGTCAACAGAACCCTATCGAACTGATTTTTAATCGTAATTATTATTGTTGTAATTGAATCATTGAACAAAATCGAACAATAGCTGTTCGATTACCAAACCCAATTGAACAGCTATCAAACTTTACGAAAATTTCTTCATAAGTTTGATTTAGTTCGATGAGTGTTGTTCTTTGTTCGATGAAATTCGATTGATGTTCGATGAGTTCGATCAAAACGCAGGCACCGTATGCTTCACTCATTGCTGATTTGAAATAATAGAGATGACACTTTTTTTAAAGAAAGTAATAAAAATTAAACTTTTTTTGTTTTACAAATTACCGTTGAATCGTCCAATATTGACACCCCTCCTTTAAAGTCGACACCGGATCTGTAAAATAATTAAAACAAACCTGGAATGAAATTCTTGGAATCATTCTTATCAAACAAGTTCATCCATCAAACTAGAAGTTCAGTAAAAATTGCAATTCTTTCAATCAAAAATGAAGCCAAATTATATAAATTTTACACAACATATGAAACGCATGCAAACTTTCTCTTTCTTGTATCCATCATTAAAATTTTACAACGTCCATCATTAAAATTTTAAAACTTTATTACGCTTCAAGTCATGTGATAAAAATAATTTGCGCACGCACTTAGCCTGGTTTCGCCTTATTTATCAAAAACACACGCTATAGGCGCTAAGAGGCTGCACGCCGTGATGGCCAGTATGGTGGTCACATTAGATTCAAAAGGAAACCGGGTTCTTTTTATCATTTCCACCAATACGCTCTCGGAATATAAATAAAAAATATCGCACTTCAATTGAATTCATTGAACTGCGATCGTACTATAATCGTATAATAGACCTTTTCGCCCTTCCATCCGCCATCTTGAATTGTATGCAAAAATACAGGAACGAAAAAGCCATGGTTGGATTTAGTTGGAAAGTATGCAAAACAAATGCAAGTTTACACAATGATTAAAAAGACAACAAAGCATATTAGAAATAAATATTATAATCATTAGAACAATAAAAGATGGTATTTCTTAATCCAAAAAGAAATATTTACAGAACAACAAAAGCCTTTTCATAGTTCGCACCCCCCCCCTTTATAAAGGGGGGGGGGTAGCGATGTTCAGAAAATCTCAGAAAGGGGGGGTAAGAGAATTTTTTCTAGAAAGGGGGAAGTTTTTAGAAAGGGGGGGGGGGTAAGATGTCAGTGGTATGTTTTTTTTTGTGTTTTCCCAAATTAGAAGTTTTATTTTTAATTTACAATGCAACGTCTTCTTTATTAATTGTTTAGTATGTTTGAAACATTCGATTCAAAATGATTCTATTTTTTTCGCAATGCAGTGTGTTCTATTTTCTTTTGTAGGATTTTAAAATTTTGAGGGGGGTAGCATCAAATTTTAAAAGGGGGAAGAACCTAGGGTAGGGGGGTAGCTCTAGGGTAGGGGGGGGTAGTGACCCCCTTCCGAACTATGCTTTTAGAAATTTGTTCTTAGAGACAAGGCATATTTTGTTTTCATGAGGTTGAAAGATTTCACGAAGACAGAGAACACACATCAAACCTTCAAAACACGCAAACTGAAAGCAGTAATTATGACGTCACAATGTTTTGATTTGATCATTTGACGGTTCTATTCCCAGGAGAATAATTTACCGTCGGCCAATTAAGGAATGTTATTGTACCTTTGCTGGTGATTATTTAGCTTGAGTTTATATGTCTAATGTTATGGTTTTTTGAAGTGCTTGTTCTAAGAGATGAGTGAATATAATTATTTTTGGATTTCAAGAGAAGCAAATTTAATCTTTCTTCAACAAGATTACACTTTAATATAATGCCAATTGTGCATGTAAGTTCTATATTAATACTTCTTTTTTGCATATGTTTTGCATACTTTCTAAGGGAATTTCACCACAGCAATTCGGCCACCATAATTTTCAATATGGCGGATGGAAAGGCGAAAAGGTCTGTCGAACAGTCATCAAACTTTACAAAAGTTTTCTCGGATCAATAGGTGTTCGGTTGGGATCTGTAATTGAACAGCTATCGTTCGATAGGGTTCAATTAAGTCCGATTAGTCAGATAATCGAACAGTAGATAATCGAACAGTTCAATTGACACCGCCTGGGTATGTGAAAAATTTAAAAGCAATTTTTACACCACAATTACAGTAAAAATTACTACTGCAATTTAGGGATTTATAAGAATCACTCACTCTGTATCTTGCTGAAGAGCATCGCCATCATCGTGTTCAGACATCAACAGCCTGTTGTTCGTCATCACTTTCAATAACATCAGCAACAATCATTTCTTCATCTGTTCCACTTTGTTGGCTGTTTGAGGAATCAGTTTCTGGTTCACTTTCACTCTCACCACACACCAGCAGTCAGATGTGTTGTCACCAGAAGATGTGCAAATGCACTGTGTGTTTTCTGTGTATATCCAAGCTCTTTTTTTTTTGCATCCAAATTTATAACAGGCATGATTCTATACTTCTAAAATTTCAAAATACAGAGATGTTATTGCATTTTGTAATGTATATTGGCAGTTGGTAACCATTTGCTAGACACTTTAAATTTCACCCTTAAAAATTATATCTAGCTGTATCTCCATCATCACTGAAAAATACACCTACAAACTTTATACACGTATAGTTGAATGATGTCAACAACTAATTCAGTTACTATTAACACTGCTGAACGATAAATAGATCTCTTTACAATACGAGAATCAGTGAGAAATAATTTCAAAAAACATTTTTGTTTCGCCATTCATTACTCTCCAAGATCGAGTTTTGAGCAAGACTAGTAACCGATCTTTTTTTCTCGCTTTCTAGACGGTGAACTCGCGATTGAGTTTTTTAATATTTTGTCGGAACAAAGTAAACGGGTATATTTTGCTAGCTGCAGTATTGGAGTCTTTGAGACAGCTCGGAACATACAAATCGTTCCTGGTGCGGTTTCTAGAAAAGTACCCTACTGGAGTGGAACGGGTCAATTTTTAATAAATCTGCTGAATCAAAACATCAAAATGAGCCGTTCCTTTACAGTAGGGTGCTTTTCCAGGAAACATCTTGATCCGAGCTGGTTTTAAAAAGCTCTGAAAAAATCTACCAGAACGCCTCCAAATTTCCAGCTGGCTAACTCAAGGAACGGCTCAGAAAAAAAGAAAAAGAAGCTAGAGAAATGGTCCCGGGAATGGCTCCAGATTTCCAGCTAGTTGGTTAAAGGAACAGCTCCAAAATTCTACAAGCTGTGAAAAAGTTCCGTAAAATCAGCCTGGAACACGTGTGAATTTCCAGCTGGAGAATTGTTACAGAACTTTCAAAATTTTTCCAGGGAACGGCTATGCATTTCCAGGAGCAAACTTTTTGAAATTTTCCCGGAACGCCTAGGCCATTTCCAGCTGAGGGGGGTCTCCGGAACGGCTTTTCCATCATTTGCCCTCGGTGGCTGCTTTCG